>NC_135999.1:1780631-1803131 GCF_048128805.1 Centroberyx gerrardi
TTACCAAGTTTTTATCCTATTAAAACCATATTGCATTGAAAAGTCCTAGATATTTAGTTTTCTTTAAGATATTAAATTGATACTGGACTCTTGATTTGTTCTGACTTGACTTGCTGTTCTACATTTAGACTTGAGACTTGACATTAATGACATGGACTTGACTTGGTAATCTACATTTTACTTGAGACTTGACTTTAATGACTTGGACTTGACTTGGACTTGACTTGGTAATCTACATTTAGACTTGAGCCTTTATTTGAGACTTGTGCCTCAAGACTTGTGACTGACTTGGGACTTGATCAAAGTTGACTTGGTCACATCTCTGTTACTGTAAGAAGTTGTACTAGTTTCAAGAAAATTTTCCTCATTAATATGCAAATGTATGCAGGTAGTATACAGTGCTCCATTATCTTATTATTATTATTCTCTTCTTTTCGTATTATTATCTTCCTAGTATTCTATTTTATTCAGTTGTGATGTTTTTGGGAGGCCCGGCTCCAGTCTGACTCCAGATCAGGTCCTATCAGCTCTCGTACCGGCTTGATGTCGCGGTGCAGGAAGCCCACAGAGTGGATGGCTTCGATGGACTCCAGGATCTGCTTCCCCAGCCGCAGGGTGGTGCTCATGGTGAAGGTTCCTCTGGGCTGACTCCGCCTCAGGTCCGCCAGGTTACGGCCCTGACACGCAGCAAGGCGCACGTCATTACATAACGGTAATTCATTCTCCTCTCAAGTGCGACATCATTTTTCAGCCCAAATATGAGATTATGGCCCCGCCCCCTTTTGGTCTAACGTGAAAATGAATAGAGGTTTAAAATGATGTTAAAGGCTTTAACTGTGTCCAACACTATTATTGACTCTTTCTGTTTTGAACCTGTGAAGTGAGGATAACGCAACATCCGCGCCATGGTTGTTAAAATATTTTTTATCAAAATATGTAATAACTTCATCATATGTAATTTCTACTAATTTCTACTATTTCGCCCATTTTAAGAACAGAATGGTTGGCAAACAGGATCCAAAAATTCCATTAATTTATGCCATCGGTAGAAAAAAAGGATCCAGACAGAATCTGAAACCCCCGAAATGACGACAACACTGGAGAGGACAATAATAATAATGCTAATGCTAATGCTAATAATAATAATAACAACAACAACAGGATTAAAAACTAATTTAACTGGCAGATCCAACAGCAGTGACCAGCAGACTCACCTGAAGCTGCATGACCACGTAGTTGAATTTGTCGTTTCTCCCGCAGCCAATAAACTTACAGACATGGTTTTTACCTGGAAGAGGAGAAGAAGAAGAAGACAGAATCAGCAGAGGTTCCTACCTGCAGCATGAGGCAGGTAACATTCACTCTGCATTAATATGGGTGTGGTTACATCAATGCCAAATAATTGGTATTCAAACGGATGCTTATAATCATCAGATTGCATTGTATGCAGATGACGTTTTGTTGTTCTTATCTAATCCAGATGTTTCTGTATCGATCCTTACACAACTGACATGCAACTTTAGCTCAATTCAGTTTACAAGATTAATTTTGGAAAGTCTGTTGCCGTCCTGATGGGGAGATACAGGGAGTCTGTTGATATTCCTGACATCTCTTTCCAAATCGCTAGCAATGTCTTTAAATACCATGTTATTCTTGTTTCATATAATATGAATGACTTAATTAAAAATAATTCTGTAGTATAAAAGATTCATATGTATATAACTGCCGCTTCATAACATCTATCAGATTCATAGTTGTTTGTGTGAAGGTTGAAGATTTTTATTAAAAAACTGAGATGTTGTTGCTTAATAGTTGCTATGTTTGAATACAATGAAAGTATTTGATTTATAGGGTAGAAACTGGCCTCAGCAGCAGAACAGCATGTTAGGAGTTGCCACTCTGAGAAAATAGCTGCAGCCCCTTGTGATAGTTGATATTGCAATTTTATATTTTTTATATTTTTATATTTTATATTTCTAATTGTGCAGCCCTAGTTTCTGTTGCGTTTGTCCTCAGCTCTGCACACTGGAACACATATTGCTATAGTAATAATAACAATAACAATAATAATAATAATAAATTAATAAATGGTATTTGTACAGCACCTTTCAAAATGAAGTCACAAAATGTTTCACAATAAAAGAACCCAATTCAACAGTAAAACAATCAACTATACAATAAAAGAAAAAATAAAATACAATAAAAGAAAAAACACCAAACATAAAAGAAAAAATGGCTGAAAAAGGTAACAGCAAGAATAAAAAAGTGTGTTTTAAGAAGATCTGCTACTGATCTGACTACCTCACGTCCTCAGGCAGGACGTCCCACAGCTCAGGGCCCAAACAGCAAAGACTCACCTTCAGTCTTAAAGTTTAAGTTCAGCGATTTCAGACCTATATTGTCTCTTCCACACCTGTCATTTTTGGACCCTGGACAATATTGGCTCCAGAGTCAGTGGTCGCCGTATCATTTTCACAGACTTTTTTGGAGATTCTGGAGATTTCTGGAGCCAATACTGTCTGTGGGTCCAAGTGCTACAGGGATGGAAGAGACTCGTTATATACAGGAACAAAATCAATGATTTTATCCTTTAAGTCTAGAAAAATTCCAAAGTCCAAACTAACTCTGTATGAAACTCTGTAAGTTCAGAACACATCAGCCAGGACATTAAACTGAACACATTTCCTTTTAAGGAACCACACGACTGTTCACTTCAGTATTACACATCATCTGCTGCTCTGATCGCTGACAGTCTCACTAATGAGTCAGCCTGCTGCGCCCGACCTCCGCCCGCCTGCTGTCGTTAGTCAGCAGTCGGTAAAGAGCCGGAGTCGAGAGCCGCGGTGACTCAGCCGGCCAATGGGAGCCGCTCTGTTAATTAACGAACGGACCAATCACATGTTGTTCTGGCACACAGACATGTGACACCGTCCCTGCTTTAGTTCTGTGGTTATATAACGCCAAAACACGAGGAGACGTCCCACCGTCTGTCATCACCTGATTCAGTTTGGAAGACCTGCACAGAAAACACCTTCACAAGCCCGCAATGACATCTGTGTGTGTGTGTGTGTGTGTGTGTGTGTCAGCATGTGTGTGTGTCAGCGTGTGTGTGTGCTTTCCTCCTCTCTGCTCCTCTTTCCTTTTAAGATAGACAGATATTAGAGCTGCACAATTAATCGAAAAAAACAAAACAAACCGAAAATCACAAAATGAACTACTTCAATTTCCAAATCACAAGAGGCTGCAATTATTTTCTCAGAGTCCTAACATTGTATTCTGCTGCTTTCTGGCCTATGAATTAAATTACACATATTAAAAAAAAAAATCACTGTATTCAAAAAGAACAAATCTTAAAGAAACAACATCTTAGTTTTTGATTAAAAATGTTTCTTGTCTGAGAAATCTAAAATGTTGAAAAATGTGTATGTTAACTGTATTGCAGTTTTTTTTGCAATATTCAGCAAGATAATCACATCATATTTTTTGATATCATGCCTGAACAGACGTTTAGTTTCACTCTGCTTCCTCCAAACAGAAACAGTCAGAGTTTTAACGGCACAGTGAGGTTAAAGGTCAAGCGGACGCTGCGATGATGATCTGGGTGTTTCTCCATTTCAGGTAGAACTCTTCTTATTAAACTTGACTTAAATGACTTAAAGCTGCACTGACTAGACAACTTTTCCAAATGGCAGCAAGAAAAATTCAAACTTCATCACTAGGGTTGAGTTCCGTTAGCTGGTTCCATTTTGGAATCGGTTCCAAGTTGGTAAAATATGTTAAGCTTTGAGTCTAACCAATCTGTTATCGAATCTTTTTTCTCTCCTCTCTCTTCTACAACTGCCATCTGCAACTGATGATGTCATACGAGTGCACGCTGGCTCGAGCTGACTGAACATGGCAGATCGACTCAGACGATCCAAAGTGTGGCTGCAAGTCAATGAACAAACGTCAAAATGCAGTATTTGCAGCTAGGTCGTCATGACGAAGGGGGAGACTACCGTGATGAAACATTTATCTATGCAGCATCAAATCAAAGTAAAAGACTGCGTCATTTTGACAACTTGAGGATGAGGCTCCGCTCCTTTTTTTTGTTACTATACTGAGTGCAATAAAAACAATACCTATTTTCTAAGAAATTGTCTTTTTACAAAAGATTTGATAAGGGATTCGAAAGGATTCAGATTTAATAAAATGCTTCATACCAAAGGAACCAGAGAGGAAAAGAGTCCAGCTTTCTCTGCTGCTGTTTAGGAGACACTTTTAGATTTCCCTCTTTTTAATTTAATTCGGACAAACAGGGAGAATCTACAGTGTCTCGGTCAGTGGGACGAGACGAGACGCTCTGCTGCCGCATCACTTCCCGTTTACACTGAGAAGACGCTGCAGGTTTACAGCTTTACCCAGCAGTGTGTGTTCAGTCTCACCCTGCAGCTTCTTCAGCACCGCCACCTCCATCTTCAGAACCTGTTTGGGCTGCTGGGCCGACTCCACCTTCAGCGCCACGTTCTCCCTGGTCAGAAGGTCCAAGGCCTCGTAGATCTCCCCGAAACCCCCCCCACCGATCTTCTTCAGCTGGACGGGGGAAGCATGACGGAAACGGTGTTAGTCTGGGTTATTTAGCTGAGCATAAAGCTGATGGAACTGAGTAGGTAAGTGCATTTTGATTCATGTAGCACCTTTCAAAACCGGGGTCACAAAGTGCTTCATAAAACAAAACAAGATAACAGACACTTAACAGAAATGAAAGAAGCAGCATGACAGACAAAAATAAAAAGATTTTAGTTTTGAAACGCTGTTTAAACACTCAGCTGGGTTTGCTGATCTCAGATCAGTGGGAAGCAGTGATGGACGACAGGTTATCCCCTGATCTGATTGGATATGTGATCTGAGGTTCAGGATCAATACAGCCAGGATACGATGTGATCAATAAAAGTTCAAAGACAACAAAGTCTGACTGTGCAGAATTCTGTTTATTTCTGAGACTCAAATCTTTCTAGCGATGCCATTGGCTGCTAGAATGTAAACAACAATTTCAAAATGTCATTACAAAGTGACAATAATATAATTTGGATGGAGAGCTTGTGAAACTGTGATGGTCAAGAGTCTCATTAGTGATTACTACAGCAGAATAACATGGAGCTGATATCACCATTCATGTTCCTGACAGCAGAATAACATGGAGCTGATATCACCATTCATGTTCCTGACAGCAGAATAACATGGAGCTGATATCACCATTCATGTTCCCGACACAACGTACGGATCGTCACATTTTGTATTGTGATATATTGAATTTCGATATATTGTCCCATCCTTAGTGGGAAGCTTTTCCAAAAATGGTTTATTGTTTAAGTTTGGACCGGAGGCCAGAAGCCTTCAGTCTGAAGACCTAAGAGACCTGCAGGTTTTGTGTTGGGGCAAAACCTCACTGATAGATAAAGATCCAGACTGTTCAAGGCCTTACAAGTGATTAACAGGATGTTAAAATTAATCCTGAATTAAGTGATGTGAACCCTGTGATCTCTGTGAGAAACTTTGAACTAATTGTAATCTACCACTGGTGGCTTAAGCGAGGCATGTGAGCAAGGAATTACAGTAGTCAAGAGTAGAGAACATTGATTAGCATTGATTCATCTTTCCAAATCGTGGAAAGACAGCATAGGGCGCATGTTTAAAATATTTTGCAAATGGAAAACACAGGACTGCATCAATTTTACCTAACACAGAGAAATGTTATGAATGCTCAATTCATAACAAAGAGAAAAGAAAGAAAAGAAAAACTACGAATTTGTGCAGCTGAGATAAAAGTAGAGAAATTCCACAGAAAAGTGTAGCGAGAGAGGTTCGAGAGCCGCTGTGTAACTGCAGCTGGGTCCTGCAGCTGGGTCCTGCAGCTGGATCCTGCAGCTGGGTCCTGCAGCTGGATCCTGCAGCTGGATCCTGCAGCTGGATCCTGCAGCTGGATCCTGCAGCTGGATCCTGCAGCTGGGTCCTGCAGCTGGATCCTGCTGAAGTTCCTCTGAGCAGCGCTGAGCTGCTGCAGCAGAGCGCCGCCGCGTGACTCTGTGGCCCTGTGGCCCTGTGGCCCTGTGACTCTGTGACTCTGTGGCCCTGTGGCCCTGTGACTCTGTGGCCCTGTGACTCTGTGGCCCTGTGGCCCTGTGGCCCTGTGGCCTGGAACCACGGCAACCGAGCGGAGAACACAAATTGATCAGCCAAGTGCAAACAGCCTGCAGTTTCACATGCAGCGTTGCGCTGGGATCTGCTGCCGTCTGATTGGCTGCGACAGGCCGGCCGAGCGACCGAGGAACTGCGTTACGCAAGTTCTTATTTCAGGAAAGCAAAGCCTTGCCACAGCACATGGGACGCAATTAAAGGGCTATTTCACCAGAAAGTTATGGAAAACAATGATGCCGACTAATCTGACTTTAAAATTAAATAGTAGCATGTAAAGCAATACTGTATTTATGTGTGAACATTTGCTCATATGAGTTGAATCTCTTTCTGAAACCCAAACCCAAAAGTCAGATTTCCATCACACAGACCAACAGACCCTGAAACATTTTTCTGTGTAATTTTGTTTGTTTGCAACACAAACGGCCAGCAGAGGCAGAGACAGGTCAGTAGTGTCGGGTGTTGACGGCTCATGAACACACAAGCTATCAAGACATCGCTGCTGTGGAGAAAAACACACAGCAGAAATGTTTTTCTTCTTCTTACTGGAATTGAACATTTCTAAATTGATTCTTGGGTGAGTTTCATGAAACATTTAAAATCTCACTGCAGAGTTTCAAAAATACACAGACGTCAGTGAGAAAATGTAGATGTGTGACGCTTGTCCAACAGCAGTGATATGCTTGTTAAAAACTGAAAATGGAAGAAAGGAGGGAGGGAAAGTGGAAAGGAGGGAAGGAAGGAAGATGGGAAGGGGGGAAGGAGGGAAGGAAGGAAGAAAGGATGGAAAGAAGGAAGGAAGGAAGGAGGGACATTTCCAAGTTTCATGAACTTTCGGACCTTAAAACCTTTTAAAACCTCACTGTAGCTTTTCCAAAACACGTTGAGAAAATGCAGGTGTGACCTTTATCCAACAGCAGCTTGTTAAAAAGTGAAAACACTCGACCACAGTGAAAACACAGTGAAGTGTCTGCGGGGGAGGAGGAGGCGTCCTGACTCACCACTTTCCAGCGGTCTTTGACCATGCAGTTGGGCGGCAGGATGTCGGCCTGCTCGGCCGTCCCGTTCATGTTGGCGTTGTCCTGGAGGCCCGGCACTAGGCACTGCATCTGCCAGCCTGACAGAACACGAGCAGCTCCCAGCTTAAACGAGCCATTTATCTGTGAGGAGGGAGGAGGCAGGAGAGGAGGGGAGGAAGGGAGGAAGGGAGGAAGGGAAGGAAGGAAGGAAGGGGGTTCAACAGGACAGCAGTTGGTTTTAAAGAACAGACACTTTATGCAAACTTTATTTCTGCAGGGAAGGTTCACTGAACTCTGCCCTGCTTCACATTCACACTGGGAGCTTCCCAGTACAGCCAGTCTGTACTGGTGGCCACTGGGACAGTCGTAGCAGTAATAACAACAGGCATTATAAATGGCTGGCCGCCATTAGAAGCCATTCTCCTAGCTGCTAGCTGGATCAGGCTACGGGCCGGAGTGGCCGGTGTTTGGGGCAGGAGGGGGTTGGGGGGGGGGGGAGTTGATGGTATTTGCAGTAACTGGAGCAAATATCATGTTGACAGGAAGCGGGCCGGACTCGCCTCTCTGGTTTCATCCTGACGGGAACCGCTGCTCGATGTCGGGATGTCAGCTAGACAGCCAACCTGGCATGATAACATACTGAACATACTAAATATAATAAAATGCTAAATATAATATACCAGTGTGAACTAGATAACCATCTGCATGGCATAACAAAATGCTGAATATAATAAATATAAATATAATATACCAGTCTGAACTAGATCAGCATCTACATTACATAGTACAATACTAAATATGACAGAATAGAAACACTACAGCAGAATAGTGCTGCAGGATGCTGTAACAGCGTTGATTCATCATACTGAGCTAGATGACTGTGTCTAAACTGCAGCCTACATGTGGCGGTGACTGGTCCCATCATGGTTCCAGTCAGTAGACCTGAACTCACTGGTTTCACAGCTGGAGGAAACAGGTTGTGTGGTTTGAGAGCGATACAGTCCTATCTGCCATGAATGGTTATCAGTTTTCAGTGGATTTGTGGGGTTAGACTTTAGGTTCAAAGTGATGCATGTCAGTCCCCAAACCATGCTATTCTGCATGCAATGCCACGGGCCGTCAGTTGTGCATGCAGAGCTCAGCTGGACCGGGAGTAATGGAGTCTGTCCGCTGTGTTTCCGGTCAGACCGGCTCTGACGGGACGAACCAGACCGGGAAGGTGGGGAGGCTTCTCTACATCTGCAGTGAAACAGACTGTCCGGTCAGACAGCAGCGTCCATCTATCAGCGTCGGTGTGACCAGCGGCTGGAAGACTGGAACACTGTACATGTAGTGAAACCTGGTGCAGTCGTCAATACGCCACTGAGCCGCCAATCACTGCAGAGGGGCGGGACCACAGCATTTCCCCATATTGTCTACAATAGTCATAAACAATATAGTGTAGTAATCATATAGTGTAGTATTATGTTGTATAGTCCAGTACATAGTATAGTATAGCCTAGTGTATTATAGTATAGTATAGTAAAGTATAGTTTTATTGTTTCATATAGTATAATACTATATAGCATTGTATAATATAGTACAGTATAGTATAATGTAGTACAGTATAGTACTATATAGTATAGTATAGTGTAGTACAGTATAGTATAATAAAGACTAGTATAGTATAGTACAGTATAGTATAGTATAGTATAATAAAGACTAATATAGTATAGTAAGGTTTAGTATAGTATAGTATAGTATAGTGTGGTATGGTATGGTATAGAATGGTTTAGTATAGTATAGTATATTACAGTATAGTATAATATATTGTAGTATATAGTATAGTATAGTATGGCATAGTATGGTATAGTTTAGTATAGTGTAGTGTAGTATATAGTATAGTATAGAATGGTTTAATATAGTATAGTATATTACAGTATAGTATAATATATAATATATTGCAGTATATATATCATAGTATAGTATATCATAGTATAGTGTAGTATAGTATAGTGTAGTACATAGTACAGTATAGTTTAGTATAACATAGTACAGGATAGTATAGTATATTACAGTATAGTATATAGTGTAGTGTAGTGTAGTATAAAGTATAGTATAGTATGTAGTATAGTATAGTATAGTATAGATAGTATAGTTTTAGTGAGTATTGGAGGGAGATGCTGTGGTTCCAGCAGTTGAATGTGATCAAAGCGTCTCAGCAGCAGATCAGAGTGAAACATCCTGACAAAGATCTTCCTCTCTTCCAGACCTCAGTGTGTCCCTCTGTCCTTCTGCTCTGTAGTTTAGTAGTTAATCAACTAATCTCTTAACAGGAAAGTGGGGGGGCAGGGGGGTTTGGGGGGGGGGGGGGGGGGGGGGGGGGTGCTCTGCCAGAAGCCGGGTTGCATTCCAGTTGTTCTCTGATGGAAGTTTAGAGCAGCTGCAGCCGGAGCGGAGCAGAGAGAGCTCACCATAGTTCTGAGCTGCTGGAAAACCTGACGGCTTACAACAAATCCTGAGCGGGACAAAACCCTTCCTCTGTCAGCCTGCGAGCCAAACACAGGCACACATTACTGTTAACACACAGCTCAACACAGGGCAACACCAACACAGGCAATGGGCTCATTAAGAGATGGATGAATGAATGAATGAATGAATGAATGCATGAATAGATGAATGAATGAATGAGTGGATTAATAAATCAATAGATGAATAGATTAACAAATTAATGAATAGATTAACAAATTAATGAATAGGCTAGATGAATAAATGAATGAATAAATAAATGGATGAATGAATGAATGAATGAATGAATGGATGAATGAATGAATACATGGTTCTACTACACAGTTCTGTTATCTACTGATGCAGATAAAATCCTCTTCCATCTGTATCAGCGCTACTGAATCTCTCCTCTGCACTCTGCAGTGCACAGTCATGGGTCCTCTGTACGCATGCGCAGTTTCACATCCTCCTGATCAATAAATCTGGCCCAGACTGACCCGAATTATGTATCAAACATATGCATTCATTCTATGTTTAAATCTGTATTAAGACATTTACTTAGTGACATATTACATGTGTAACGAGGCTAAACAAGTGGAGCCTCGCGGTGGCGGACTCCCACCTTCTGACTGACGGGGATTTCATTTCTTTAGAGGTAATAAATGCTGGCTGTGGTCCAGGTCGGACCTACCTGGCGCACAGTCCGCTCCTTTTCCGTCTTTTGGGAATCTTCATCTGGGATTTTATTTTGGCACAAAACGTCCTGAGCCAGAAAACCCACCGTTCCTCTGAAACGGGCCAAGCGGCCTCAAACTCCCGGGACTAAGCCACCATTTCCCCTTCAAACCCCCCGGGATCAAATCAGTCCGTCCGTCTCCTCTCAGCTGTCCCGCACTGACCCGGGATCAGCCGTCCGCTCTCAAACACACAGGCCCGGCAGCTTTACAGGACAAGGACGCATCGAGCGCAGAAAGGACAGGTATTTAATTTCTCATCGGAGTCCAACGCCGTTAAAATCCCGTCAGATGCAGCCGCTGTCCTCCAGATGATCTGACTTCACCTGCTCGGCATCCCGCTGCAGGGAGCGACGATGCAGAAGATCATCTGCTGCAGCGCGCCTGGAAGAAAACCTGACAGCGGGGCGGAGAACCGACAGCCGAGCAGACACCCGAAAACCTGCTCAGGTAAACCCGGACCGGCTGTCAGTGGGTGTCAGTGGGTGTCGGTGGGCGCCTTTGGGTGTCAGGTTCTCCAGCTCCAGCCTGTTTGTCCGCACTGCAGCTCTGCCTCCAGCAGCGTCAAGCGCGCATCAACACAACCCACTAACACAACATCCTGTCAGCACTTTCAAAATAAATCTCTCTTTCACGAACATGGGCTGCCACCTTTTGAGTAATGCAAACTACAGAAGTGCAAATAAGCAATACATTTGAATAGGAATCTGTTTTTTGTGTTCATCGTTTTTTTTTTTTGACCATGAATTTACCCAACCATAATGAACTCTCTCATGAGGAAATATGATACACCATGACACAATATAATCTTTTTACTATCTGTTTTACAGCTGGGGATTCACCCCACATTCAATATAATGATTACAATGAATATTTGTAACATGATTTGTGCTGTTCTGTGCGCCGCAAATTTTATGCTTTTATTTTGAAAGCAAACTCACCCTACTTCTAGTCTTATTCTGTCTAACTGTAGTAACTTGACACACTTCAGCCTTCCATAGATCAACAGTGTCAAGTCACACACACACATAGACAGGAAAATAACGGAAGTTAGGAAATTTTACCTTCAAAATAAAAGCATAACATAAAAAACATAATCCTTATTAATTACTGGGGCGTACAGAACAACATACATTTATTGATAGACTCTGGACTGCAGCTGGACACTTTTCTGCATATATCTGCACTCTGCACATCAGACAGCACATATGACACACTACCTGACTGTTGTTCTATAGTATAGTGACACAGTGAACAGATGATAAAGCACATGCATTCTGCACACTGCAGTTTTCCTGTAAATAGTCCCTCCGTCCTGCAGCTTTGTTACATTAAGCAGCTGGTAATACGGATAGGTTAAATGAAAGACACATTCTGTAATAGGCCTGTATTTCATATAGTTTCTTTACTGTGTTAGTCTGCAAGCCACAACACTTTCTGTCCGTACACCTGGCCCTCTGCAGGCTGTTCATGTGAGTTTAATGCACATTTGCACATTATGCACATTGTTTACATTCCATTTTAGTGCTTTATTGTTTTATCGTCTTTTACAGATTTTTACTGCTTTGTTAGTACTGCTTGTACTCTACTTGCTGCTGCTGCAATGATCTAATTTCTCCACAGAGATCAATAAAGTGTCATCTTGTCTTATCTGTGGTGCCTCTGGTTAAATGGGCTTTTCCAGGATGGCAGACATCCTTTCAAACTGTCTGGCAGCGTCTGTGTCTGTGATTTGAGTCTGCAGCCCTAAACATATCGGCTAGGTATGAACACATCCTGTGATTAGGACATTTAAAATAACAACAACTGCATTTTCATCACTGCAGATTCCACCTTAAATATTCTCTTCATTCTCTGTTTGGCACTTTGTATCACTCAGAAAACACTGCAGCCTGCGTTCCTCGAGAAGGCTTTTATTTTGACAATGTTGACCGGACGTGCCGAGTTACATTCTGTGTAGCTTGACGCTGGAGCGCTGACCCTCCTTTATCTAATAAAACAGCATGTGGACGACAGGCGGCGCTGTTCAGCCGCTGGTCCCACCTCACCCAGCCCGTCCGGCGGCAGGCCGACCGCCTCACTCGCTTCATCATCATGTCAGTGTAACGATAGTATAATGTTAGTATAACGTTATTATAATGTTTTTATGATGTTACAGTGACGGCAGGGAGCCAGTGACCCGCACAGCCTCATCAATAACAGATCAATATCCCCGACAGGAAGCAGCTGGAGCCGCAGGCCGACGCTCCGCTCACAACAAAACCCGCTTCAGTCCACAATAAACCGGTTTCCACCCGGCGGCTCCGGCCCGCGGCCTCTTTTAATATTAAATAAAATATATTGTATATTATTCTCCAGGCCGAATGAAGCGCCTGCCGCCGCTCGCGCTGCACAAATCTAGTCTCCATCCTCTGGCCTCCGAGCGCCGCACACACACACGCACACACACACACACACACACACAACAGATTTACTTCAGCAGATTCACCGTCTGGATGAATATTCCGTCATCACTCCGCAGATTAACGGAATGAAGAAGATCGTCGCCGTTATTAACGTGATTTCTGATTTCCTACCTGAATGTTGTGTTCCGTCCGGATGACAGAGAGCCGAGGATCCACTCCCTCTCCTCCATCTCTACAGCATCAGCACCACACACACACACACACACACACACACACACACACACCCTCTGCGCCTCCATCAGAGGTTCACTCCACACCGCCCCCTGCTGACTCGGAGCCTCTTCTTCATCACAGTAAATCTAACTGCAGATTTATGAATCAAAGAAAAGTGAGTTTATTCTGAACATCTCAGTTTTCAGCTCGGAGGCTCCAGATATTTACTGTTCATATTTCTGACAGGAGCTTCATAACAGAGAGCTGCTGTAGGCTGCTGCAAGATTGGGATCAATTAATGAATTAACTCATCAATTCCAATTCAACAGGAATTGGAATTGGAAAAAAAACTACAAGAAACAGAATTGGAATTGAATTGGAATTTCAAGAAGTTGAATTTAATTCAATGAAATTCTGAAATTCCATGTATTTTTCTTTTTTCTTCCCACATATCTGAGATTCCACATAGTGTTTTATATGATCAATACTGAATATCATAACATGCTAAAGAACCTTTCAGCTGGTGTCTGAAGCAGAACATGTGATGGTAAATCCATACATTATGACTGAATATGATTGAATTGGCTCCCAGTTGAAGGTAGAATTCAACAGTTAAAACGTATTATGGTCTATAAGATTTTACATGTCCAAATTATTTTACCGGGTATTTTCAGTATGTTCGGGACTCTCGTGGCCTGAATACGAGGCTAGTGTATCTAACCTGAAACAACCCAATCTAAAAAGCAGGGGAGTGGAATAAAATCCCAAACGAAATTAAATCTGCCCATTCTCTGAATAGTTTTAAAAAACAACTGAAAAAATGGATGCTGAGTAAGTTAGTATAGTGAAACATCTTTTCTAGGACAGTTCTAAGGTTGGTTTCTGAACTTGTGTGGTTTTTTATTATTTTCATGATTGTATAATATTGATGTTTTTATGAGGTGTTTCAGTGTAAAAATGGGATATTAGTAGCATATACACGTCACTCCCTGTTCCTGCCTGCCTAGACCTCAGGACCGCAATGGAAATAAGTCATGTGACTTTATTGCGATATCCTGATGAATTTTAGTACTGTATGTACATTTGTATATTATATTTTAATTTATCGAATAAAGTCAATCAATCAGTGAATCAATGTGTTTGATTAGTTGAACTGTCTTTTATCTGATTCATAATGTTTTGATCTATAATGTTTAGAGTCGAGACAAACTCTCTTAGAAGTGGAATTTCATGGAATTTTGTCGAACCCAAAAAATACATTTCATATACCCTTTATAATGTTTGTAGACAAGTCAAAAATGAGATAAAAATGTGTTTTTACACATAGATGACACTCATTAGAAATCTATTTTGAGCAGCCAACATATATTTTGGATGTATTTTAGCAGGGATGTGTTGTTTATTATTATATATATAAATGATATGTTTATTATGATTATGATTATTATTATTATAGCATTGAAGGAGTTCTGATCAGAGGTGAAACCTGAATTTCTGGCTGATGTTTCTTCTGCAGTTCGGTTCGGTTCAGTTCGGTTCAGTTCAGTTCAGTTCAGTTCAGTTCAGTTCAGTTCGGTTCAGTTCAGTTCGGTTCGGTTCTCAGTCTCTCTGCTCTGAACCTCCAGTTCAGTCTACAGCTGCACGACAGACCAGCTGAGGACCTGTGTGAAGCCACCCTGAGCCACCAGGGGGCGATCTCTCTCTTTCTCTTTCCCTGTCCGCTTCACTCCTTCCAGTGTTATATTACAGACCTCTTTATATTAGTTCTGTACAGTACTATTGATTCTCTTTGTATTATTAGGTGTAATGTTAATGATGTTTTATTATTTATTGTTAATTTCCTACTGTTCTGTTTGTATAGGTTATGTATTTGTGTGTGTGCAAGTGCACATGTGGATGTGTTTGTACATGTATGACACATGTATGCGAATTTATATAATGTATGTCTGTTGGGTGGTTTTACTATAAGCCCTTAAGGTTTTTGTTTTTATACCACCTGTGCATTGTATATTATTGTATATGTTTGTTCATATTTTTTTTCTTTTCCAAATTGCATCCGGCTCCAGTACAACTCATATAACATCATAAAGTTTTCAATGACTTACTTATAAATCAAATATAATAACGGTATGTGGTAAAATATTTTCTGTTTTTAAATCTTGAAGAAAATCCATTAACTAATGTTACTAATGCATTTACTAACATGAATTAAACATGAACAACAACATTAACAAAGATTAGTTAATGTTAAAACTGCAGTAATCGATATTGTTATACATGTTTGTTAATAATGTTAACTAATGTGTTTACTAACATGAGTTAAGCATGAACAGTGACTTAAGAGGGTTTGGTCCTTTGTTTCTTCTAAATGGATTAAAACAGAATTTCCACCCATGAAATTTCAGCAAGAATAGTCTTTATCTGAAAAATATTGATTTCACGACTTTTTATACAGAGCTGTAAGCTAAGAAATATAAAAATAGAATAATAGATGTGACTTTAGGATTATTACCTGTTCATATGGTTTAAACATTGCACTGGATAAACATCAAATTTCAGCGATATAGTCATTTTAATCTGGCAGTATGAAATAATATTGAATACAAAAATGTAAAAAAAAAAAAAAAGATATCGGTCTCGTTCCCTTTATGTCTCTTTATGCCGGGCTGAAGATCGGGTTTGAAAAGTTCAAGTTTGAAGCGTCTGGATCTTCGTCCTCAGCCAAGTCTTCAGGACTGAGATCCTCCTCGAACATCCGCTGTAACAAACCGTCCACCGTCCGGTATCCTATAACACACCGTATTATCAATACTAATACCAATACTGAGATCAATATCACAGCTGGGACCGTTTCTACCGGCTGGTTATCTCAGCTGACTGCAGCAGAGCATCTTGTCTCTTATTTCTCTGTTTTATCACTGAAACTCAGTCCCAAGTCCCAAGTCAGTCTCAAGTCTTGAAGCACAAGTCCAAGTCAAGTCCAAGTCATTAATGTCAAGTCTCAAGTCTAAATGTAGAACAGCAAGTCAAGTAAGAAACAAATCAAGAGTCCAGTATCAACTTAATATCTTAAAGAAAACTAAATATCTAGGACTTTTCAATGCAATATGGTTTTAATAGGATAAAAACTTGGTAAGAGCATCATGAGTTTGATTTCTATAATCAGTTTCAACTTCAATAAATTCAATCATTCCATACAAATTCAGAAAACAGAATTTAAATTCAGTCGTCCGCTGGAACAAATCTCATCACTTTCAATCTAAGTCATTTACACAAACACAAGATCTCAAGTCAAGACTTTAGAAACCTTTTCAAGTCATCAAAGTACAAGTCAGAGTCAAGTCCCAAGTCACCAGAACCCAAGTCAAGTCAAGTCTCAAGTCTTCTCTTCATGCATCAAGTCAAGATCTCAAGCGATTAAAACTGTGACTCGAGTCCAAGCTAAACCAATAAGATGCTTAAGCAATATCTGACTTTTGTAGAATATTATGGCGTCTGCTAACATGGGCAATATTTCACCATATACTAATACTATATATGTACACTATACATACTAAGACGGTACATACACTAAACATCGTGTTCTGTTTCTTACTTTTTGAAGCGATTTTAAACATCAGGGTGTGTTTCTTCTTTGCTGATTGGCTGGTTCCCAGGTCGTTGTCGCTGGTTTCCATGGCGTCCACCAGGTTTTCCTCTAGCTGTTCCCTGGTTGACAAAATAACATCAACAGGAATGCAAATAAATCATCGACTCTGACAGGATGACACGCATACAATAATAAATATGTTCAGTAGCATCCAAAATGGCTACCTCAGAGCCCATAGACCAATCAGATGCCGGCATAATTCCATCTCACAGTCAAGAACATTATAGCATGTTAAAACATCTAAAAGGAAATCCTTAAAATTGAAAATCCACATTTATTCCAAGAGGAGGCGGAGTCTTCCGGTCGGGAATAAAAGTCTGTGTGTCTCGGGAAACTGAATCTGAATTAAGAAAACTGAGAATTGGGAAAACCAAATTTGAAGTTTAAGCTAAAAGTTAAATTAAATAATAATCACATTAAATTTCAAATTGTGCCTAACAAATTTTTGAATTCATTCATTCAACAAATCCATTGTTCTCAATTACACAGCTGTGTGTATGGAGGTTAATTTCTGTGTGTGTGTGTGTGTGTGTGTGTGTGTGAGTGACATCATGTCCAGGGTGAGCGACAGCTGCTAGTTGCCATGGTAACGTACTGTGCCACAGCCAGCTCCAGTTCCTCGATCTTCTTCTCCAGAGAAGTCTGCAGGTCGCTCTTCTCCACTGAATACTCCATGAAGAACGCTTCCAGGACGAACGCCACGAAGATACTGCAGCGCGGCGGGGGGGGGGGGAAGCAGAGCATTATGGGATGGATGTGACGAGGAGCGACTACAGACTTCAGTCTCGTAAAGTAAGGTATTGATCGTTAACCCAGTGAACCACCCACAGATATATTATGGTCCGTTTGTGATGCCGGACAGGAAACACCTGACAAAAAACTTTTTTATGTTTCCCAGTAAAACTCTCCTCTCTCCTTTCAGCTGAGAAATATTTTTAGTTTTTCTAATAAACAGTTGGAAGCTGAACTGAAATTTATTTTACTGTTGAGCTCACTGGAAGTCTGTCTGGACACTGGAGCTTCTGGAGCTTCAGATAAATGATGAGAATGTAAAATTTATCTGTAAAATGATTCCTACTGTTTGTTTTAACCTGCCAGGAGTACCAGGTGGGTGGAGTTTACCACATCACTACAATGAGTTTGAGAAAGTCCAGACATAGACAGGATTTGAAAGCCAGATTAGTCTGATTTTCTGTGATTGGGATTATCCAATTTGTCCTGAGGTGGTAAACTCCACCCATCTGGCACACCCTGAAGGTTAAAACAAACAGAATTATTTGGAAATACATAAATATATTTGCCCCAGATGGGCTGTTCAGTAGGGATGTTTCCCATGAGTGATGATGACGATGATAATGATGATGATGATGATGATGATGCCATTGGTCTTACTTGATGATGATGATGACGACCACGATGTGGAAGAGGACGAAGAAGATCCTGGCAGACTTGTGAGTGACGTCTGTGAAGCCGGTGGTGAGCAGTGGAGCCGCGTTAAGGAAAACTGAAACACTTCAGAAATTCAGCTGTTCAGTCCGGTCTATCTGGTCTCTGTTCAGTCCGGTCTATCTGGTCTCTGTTCAGTCCGGTCTATCTGGTCTCTGTTCAGTCCGGTCTATCTGGTCTCTGTTCAGTCCGGTCTATCTGGTCTCTGTTCAGTCCGGTCTAGTCCGGTCTCTGTTCAGTCCAGTCTGGTCTAGTCCGGTCTCTGTTCAGTCCGGTCTAGTCCGGTCTCTGTTCAGTCCGGTCTATCTGGTCTCTGTTCAGTCCGGTCTAGTCCGGTCTCTGTTCAGTCCGGTCTATCTGGTCTCTGTTCAGTCCGGTCTAGTCCGGTCTCTGTTCAGTCCGGTCTAGTCCGGTCTCTGTTCAGTCCAGTCTGGTCTAGTCCGGTCTCTGTTCAGTCCGGTCTAGTCCGGTCTCTGTTCAGTCCGGTCTATCTGGTCTCTGTTCAGTCCGGTCTAGTCCGGTCTCTGTTCAGTCCGGTCTAGTCCGGTCTCTGTTCAGTCCAGTCTGGTCTAGTCCGGTCTCTGTTCAGTCCGGTCTAGTCTGGTCCGGTCTCTGTTCAGTCCGGCTCAGACGACGGGGGTCTGGAGAAATTTCATCATAAACGTGAAATAATGAGATCTTGCGGAGCCAAAGGCAGCTCTGATTGGCTCTGAGTTTGAAACAGGATTCTCCCACAATCCCCTGGAAACGGCACTTCTGCTTTGTTTTTCTGACCAGGTAGAACCAGTTTCCATTGTTAGCTTAGCTACAACGCTAGCTACTTTGCAGAGTAAATTTGAGTTAGTGTACTGTTATTGGGATTAGGAAAGTAACTGTCCAACAGTGATTAATTAAGCCAGTAGCTTTCAGAAGCTAGATATAGGCACAGTACAGCCCACACCATCTTTTTTTTGCTATCTATTTTTTACTTTTATTTAAAGGATAAGGCTGGTGTTTTTTAATGCATTGCTTACCGTCGAAAATAACAAAATCAACAATGCGTTTGCTCTCCTCCCGTTACTTTCTGACTTCCCCCGTACCGTTTTTAGCCGTCAACCCGGAAGTCATTGGCTCCAATTGTAAGCTAAAAACCTTTAAATGCAGCTCACAAAGACATAGTTTACATTTTAAAAATCTCTAACTGTTACCATGAAAAGTCAGGCTGTTGTAGTTATTACCAAATCAAATTCAAATGGGAACAAATTCTTCATTACGCCGGGGACTATTTTCTGTGCTACGGAACTAGCACTTGTTGGCAAAACAAAATCATTGCTGATTTTGTTATTTTCATAGGATTTGTTGACGGTAAGAAATGCATTAAAAAACACCGGCCTTATCCTTTAACGTTGATTTTACCAGGCAGGTCATTTAAGAAAAAATTCTTATTTACACGGACTGCTAGCTAAGTTAGACGACTAGCAACTTCCTTGTTCATAGGACAGTAAACAAGTGAGCGGCAGTGCCAGGCCCCGCCCACAGCCCCGCCCACAGCCCCGCCCACAGCCCCGCCCACAGCCCCGCCCTAACCTAGTCTGACTGGTTTGAATCATGATGAAGCCCACAGAGTCGCCGCCCTTTTCTAACCAACTATTGTGTTGAAAGAGTAATTCTGCAAGAAACTGGGTGTGAAGAGAGAGAGAAGTGGAGTTTCTGTTCTGAACTTTGAGCCAGGCTGGTGAGAAGAGGAACAAGTTTGCGGGCATGTGCTGATAGGCCCGGGACGGGGAATTTTATTTACTAAATGATACCAGTTTACAACTCAAAACTCAAGTGTTTCGGTGAGGAATTACTCTAATTTCTCTAGATGTCCGCCGTTTGATGCGGAGGAGCGGCTGCATGAGGTGAATTTGAGGTGAATTCCAGTTAAATGGCAGCACAGTCACCAGCAAGGCACCGGTCCTGTTCCCCGTCTGCAGTGGTCAGCTAAAGGATATCGTGCCACTGGTTGACCACAGTGAGCTCCACCAGCAGGATGAAGGAGGAAACCACGTCGTTGAAGTTGTTCTTGCAGTAGTTGAGCCTGGCGAAGGCCGTGTTCTTCAGCGAAGGGTTTCCACAGTCCCTCAGTGGGTTTCCGGTGTCCGCTGCAGAAAACTGGACCTTCCCTTTGAACAGCTCCATCCCCACCATGGCAAATATATAGTAGACCACCTGGTGAGGAAGAGGAGGAGGAGCGGTCAACTCTTCATCTGGAGGAGCCAGGCTTACGGCTGGAGATACTCACACGTCTTCTCAAATGCTGTCTTTAGTAGATTTTGCAAAATGTTTTATTTTTCTGTGTATATTTCTGCTTTTATAGATCGGAAACAGTTGGTTTTTTTTCAGTAAAAACTCCCATAAACAAGAAGAAAACATCTTTGTTCATTCTCGTTGGTAGAATGAAACATTTTTAAGCTTTCTGACACTGAAGCTTTATCAATACACGGCTCTAATCAGTGCATCATCTCTGTGGATGGAAACAGCATATCACCATGACAACCGTGGTCCAACATTAACAGACTGGGTAAACAACCGACCTGCACCAAAACATTCCCTTTATTACAAGTAGCAGGTAGCAGCCGCTCATTATGAAACTGACAGTCCAGCTGAATCCATCCCATAAAAATAACTTAAAGTAAAACTTGAACTGAAGGCAGCAACTTACGATGATGAGCTGTCCGAATGTGAGTATTGTCGGTCCGATCTTAATCAGGGTGTTGATGATGATCCGAAACCTGAGGGAGAGAATTCAGCTCCACATCGTTAATAAAGCAACACAGCGTGACATCACGGATCAATACTGGATGGATGGACGGATTAACAAAACGATAAATAATTTGTTGGTGGTTCCCAACCCGGTCCTCAGTTCCCTCTGTCCTGCAGGTCCAGCTCTACTCTTGCACACCTGATCCAGTTAAGTTCTTAATGCTGATTGGTTGAGCAGTAGAGACAGATCTACCTGGACTGGGCAGGTGTGAAACTGTTTGGTCCTTAACTGGATCAGGTGTGCAAGAGTGGAGCTGGAACAAAAACCTGCAGGACAGAGGGGGGGGCTGAGGACTGGACTGGGAACCACTGATGTAAGGGATAATCAAAAAAAAATAAAAAACACAATACAAGGAAGCGTGAAGCTCCAACCTCTTGATGCTGTCCACCACCCGCACCAGCCTCAGCACCCGCAGGATGAAGACGATGTCCAGGATCTGCCGGCTGGTGTACCCCCCCGCTGAGAGAGGGGCGGGATAATAAACTTTATTTACGTGTTTAGAAGACAGATCCTGACACTTATAAAAGGTTACAGCAGCAAAATCCAATCTAATCTGTCAAAGATGAATAACATGAATAAAACAAACTCTTACAGGACTCCATGGTGTTAATGATCATAGCGATGAGAGCAGAGATGACGATGATGGTGTCAAACCTGAAGAGACAGAAGAGGAAAAAACACCAGTTTGAGTTATTGATGGTTTATAACTTTACTTTAACTTAGTTTATCAACCAGATTAAGCCATGAAATCTTCATATCTTGATGTTATGATGGGAAGACAGTACAGGTTTAAACCTCAGTGTGACCAGGCCGCTGCTGTTGTTTGCAATTTACTTTGAAATCAACCATTAATGAACTGCACTTGCTTTTTGTATGTAGAGCTGATTGTATTAGTACGGAAGCCCATTGAGGACACACAGTATATTCACAGGAGTTAATTTTCTTTTTCTCAAGATATCGAGTTCTTTATACAAACAGGGGACGGACAAACCCGTCTTTATTTTCGTCACAAACAACCACACCTCATGCACACACGTGTTCGGCGGCGGCACACACACACATGCTGAAATGGCGCCGTGAAATTTATTCTCCGCTTTTATCCCATCCTGGCTCGTCCTCCTCCTTGGGCAGGCCAGGAGCGGTGGGCAGCCTGCAGTTCGGCGCCCGGGGACCAACTTCTTCGACCATCGCTGGTCAGGCGACGATCTTCTTGCATGCTTTTTAGTGGGGTGTTCTTATCGTATGGAAGAAACCCCAGGTGAGCACGGGGAGAACATGCAAACTCCACACAGAAAGGCCCCTTTTCACGAGATAACCCACCAGGCACCGAAGGCATGGGGAGAACATACCCCCAGTGCCAACAGCGACCCAGGCGGGAATCGAACCCAGAACCTTCTTGCTGTGAGGCGACAGCTCTAACACTGCGCCACCGTGCCGCGTATGACGTATGTCGTCATCTCGAGATAAAGTATAAAAAAAAAGGAAATCTGCACTCTCAAAAAGATATGATTGATTTATTTGAGATGTTTCAAATAAAAAATATGCAACAACGCGCGAAAAGTTGTCTTTTCTTGTCAGTTTGCCAAGC
>NC_135999.1:1813131-1953131 GCF_048128805.1 Centroberyx gerrardi
AACGGCTCGTTTAGAGGCTCGCTTTTCTAATATGGATTGTGTGGATTTAGTTTTGATACTTTCACCATGTTTAGATACACATCCAACTCCTTTATCATCACAGAGGAGAGGGAGTCCTGTTTTACATGATGTGGGACTTTAACAAACTAATAAAGGAGCATCATGGCAGAGACAATCAGTCATGATATAATATAAAACCCTAGGCGATATGGTTGAAATCAGTATCACGATAATCATTAAGGTTTTTTTCAATATTGATAGATATCATGATACGGCTTCCATATGCAAAATCACGTTAAATAATTAGATTGATGTTCATTGCTTTGAACTTCCCCCTTCCTCCAGGTCTCAGTATCATGTCTGCAGACGTTACCATCAAAGCTCCAGTGAAGTCTTTCGCTTTCCCAAAACGCAGCTGTCAGGAGCTGGGAGCTAAAGCTAACGCTAGCTAGCTGCTGATGTTGATTCTATACTGCTGCACCCACAGTTTACACGGCCCTTCAGAATAAAAGTCCTTCGGCAATATACCAAAACCTTTGAGAGAGAAGGAGTGTGCACGATACTTTGCGGGGTAAGAGGTGAGTTCTGAATGACAGTAAAGTTTAGATTTTACTTGTTTCTTAACCCGCAAAGTATCGTGTGCACTCCTGCATTCACGGTCCAGCTAAACTAGGCTTGCCAAGTCCTGAGATCTGATCCCAGACCAGCAGGGGCAGCGCTGATCACAGAGTCTCTGGACAAACTGTGAAGGGAGTTTACATCGACACCAAGCCCAGAAGACACAGAGACGGACATGAGAAACTCACATGACGTCAGGACTGTTGGCCGTGGTGACGAGGACGTACAGGTCGAACACGATATCCAGGTAGTTGGTGAAGTAGGGGTGTCCGTCGACGGTGGTCAGATCTCTGAACCACAGAGAGACCAGGTTTACTTTAAACTACAGGGACTTTAATTATCTAGTTTACATTCAATTCACATTAACAATCTGGTTTACTTTAAACTACAGGGACATTAATAACCCGGTTTAAATGAAGCTACTGTGATGTTAATAATCTAGTTTACATTCATTTAGAGGGACATTAAGATAGTTTACATTATCTTTACACCATTAATCAGCTTTGCATAAAACACAGGGACATTAATAATCTGGTTTTCATCAAACTCTCAGAAGTCAAACTGCCAATCTTCTCATCGCATTACAGTAAACGGATTATAAAAGCTTAATGGCCAAAAAGTGTCTTCATCTAACAGATTATGAAAAGGAGTTTCCAGCTCACCGCTTCCCAAACAGCTTGAGGGCCATGAGAGAGAACATGAGGAGGCTGAACATGAAGAGCAGGAAGACGTAGAAGATCTGAGGCAGAGCGTTCCTGATGCTCCTGAACGCTCTGCGCAGCTGCACACACACACACACACACACACACACACACACACACACACACACACACACACACACACAGATCACACATAATACTACAGCATTACCATGAGTGTCACCTGAGATACCAAAATATATACATACACTTTATACGGATATTCGATCAGTTTTTTTCTCAATTATCCAATCAATGTTGTAGATTTTAATGATTATGATGACAGATTGTATGTGATTTTAGCTGGTAACCATTTCATTTCAAACCTGTTACATTATCCTAAATAGAAGACATTTATTTATGAGTGCCTCATAAAAGCATTAGTAACCCAATTAAAATGTAAAACCCCTCTAATGTCTGTAAAACCTTTCCAGTATTGCTTCTGGATTGTTTTTATTTCCGTGATGCCGATGTTTTGTGCCATGTTTAATGCTTTTAACTTGTGTCTATCAATATATCTTTATTAATAACAAAAATATTCTAAACAACCAATAAATGTACAAATGACAAACTATAAAAAACACAAAAGCTGGACAGGTGGGACAGGTGAGAGGTGAGACAGGTGAGACAGGTGAGACAGGTGAGACAGGTGAGACAGGTGAGACAAATGAGACAGGTGAGACAGGTGAGACAGGTGACACAGGTGAGACAGGTGAGACAGGTGAGAGGTGAGACAGGTGAGACAGGTGAGACAGGTGAGAGGTGAGACAGGTGAGACAGGTGAGACAGGTGAGACAAATGAGACAGGTGAGACAGGTGACAGATGACACAGGTGAGACAGGTGAGAGGTGAGACAGGTGAGACTGGTGAGACAGGTGACACAGGTGAGACAGGTGAGACAGGTGAGACAGGTGAGAGGTGAGACAGGTGAGAGGTGAGACAGGTGAGAGGTGAGACAGGTGAGACTGGTGAGACTGGTGAGACAGGTGAGAGGTGAGAGGTGAGATAGGTGAGACAAGTGAGACAGGTGAGAGGTGAGACTGGTGAGACAGGTGAGGGGCGGGGCTACCTGCCGTCCCTCGGTGATGTTGACCAATAGGAGCGGGCGCAGAACCCTCGACCAGCGAACGGCGTAGAGGCTTGAAGCCGTCAGCGCTCCATAGATGATCATATCAAGCAGGGTGAGCTGCGCACACACACACACACACACACACACACACACACACACACACACACACACACACACTCTTGATTTCCTCACCCTCATTTTTTTTTCACTTCTTCATAATATAGTGTTTTTTGTTTCATTGTTTTCCTTTCTTCATATTTTTTTAAATTTATTGTATGATTTATTTCATTATATTACAGTCAGTTAACTCAGTAGTTCCTAACTGAGAGTTTAAAGGTTTTCCAGGACAGGAGGAACCAGCTTCACAACAGGTACCACTCTAAGACCCAGACTAAGACTAAGAGTTGAAGTCCATGCAAAAAGCAACGAGTCTGACGTGAATAAATCCTGAGAGCAGTAAATCCACTTCGAACATTTAGTGGAAAAACAAACTGTTACACACAAGATTCATCAGAAAAAACTGTGTTGCTCCATGGACCAGCTGAGTCTAACGACAGAGACATAAAGGAGCATCTCAACTACTTGGAATCTATTATACATAAGAAACTATAGGAAAATCAACAAATATGAATATAGTACAAATTAACTATTCAAAATCACTAGTATTTCAATTAACACTACTTTCATTATTTCAAATATACAAATCACAAACTAGATTTCAAAATAGATTTTCTTTTAGAACAGCTCTTACAGATCCCACTCACTTCCTGTATGGTGAAAACAGCTTAATGCCGTCTGGACGGCTCTTCTAAAACAAACAGGACTCTGAACTCATCAAACTCAAACTTCAGCATCAAACTAATGCACTTCATCCCCGACCCTGCAGCGGGATCGGGACCCGACCCTGCAGCGGGATCGGGACCCGACCCTGCTGCGGGATCGGGACCCGACCCTGCAGCGGGATCGGGACCCGACCCTGCAGCGGGATCGCGACCCGACCCTGCAGCGGGATCGGGACCCGACCCTGCAGCGGGATCGCGACCCGACCCTGCAGCGGGATCGGGACCCGACCGTGCTGCGGGATCGGGACCCGACCCTGCTGCAGGATCACGACCCGACCCTGCAGCGGGATCGGGACCCGACCCTGCTGCAGGATCACGACTCAACCCTGCTGCAGCACCTGGCTCACCTGCCCGTTAACATGCTACGCCGTCATTCCTGCTGTGTGGTTCATGTCTAATTCCTGTAAATGGCAAAATAAATGAAATCTGAATCTGAAATCTGAAATGATCTGTTGGACTCCTGGACCAGGATGGAGATTTAACCGATTTAACCGACGCCAGAGAGATTTCCACTGAGCTCAACAGTAGAAAGAATTCTGAAATCACCAGTATTACAAGCAACCATTAGTAAGGAGATCAGGGGTCAGAGGTCACAGCACCCTGACAACAGATATGAGCCTAGAGTGATTATGGATGATAGAAAACAACCTGGTAAGTGTTTGGTATAAAAACAATCAAACTCCGGTAACAGCCAGATCTTAGCAGCAGCAATACTTCACAGTATTTTGTGTCCGTTAAGCTTTGAGTCTGTTTGCTTCAGAGTGACTGAGTCACCAGGAAGCCTCTGGTTTAAAGGCGCTGACGCGGCAAAGTCTCCGGCTAAAGGTTGTTTCACAACAACAGGCAGAAAGTCTTCTCAGCAGATTCTGACTCTGCTCATTCTGCTGCCACAGCCAACAGGAACTCTGCTACACTCACAGGAACTACTTCAGCCCCGGAGGGAAAACCGGGATCTGTTCTGGGCCGAGGGAGTAAAACCCACCGACAGTCCCACCGGTCGGTCTTCTCACTTCAACACAAACACAGTTACAGCGGTCTGGTGTCTCTCTGATGGAAACGTCCCGCAGGACGGGGCGAGGGTGAGGTTCACTGCTTCAGACAGACGACACCTGAACACCTCACAACCAGACTGACAGGATCTCAGATTTACTAAAAATAATAAAAACAACATGATAGTCTTAGCCCCTCCTACCAGCTCCTTCTACCAGACTGATGAAGATGAAGATTAGCCCCTCCTACCAGCTCCTTCTACCAGACTGATGAAGATGAAGATTAGCCCCTCCTACCAGCTCCTTCTACCAGACTGATGAAGATGAAGATTAGCCCCTCCTACCAGCTCCTTCTACCAGACTGATGAAGATGAAGATTAGCCCCTCCTACCAGCTCCTTCTACCAGACTGATGAAGATGAAGATTAGCCCCTCCTACCAGACTGATGAAGATGAAGATTAGCCCCTCCTACCAGACTGATGAAGATGAAGATTAGCCCCTCCTACCAGACTGATGAAGATGAAGATAAGCCCCTCCTACCAGACTGATGAAGCTGAAGATAAGCCCCTCCTACCAGACTGATGAAGATGAAGATTAGCCCCTCCTACCAGACTGATGAAGATGAAGATAAGCCCCTCCTACCAGACTGATGAAGATGAAGATAAGCCCCTCCTACCAGACTGATGAAGATGAAGATTAGCCCCTCCTACCAGCTCCTTCTACCAGACTGATGAAGCTGAAGATAAGCCCCTCCTACCAGACTGATGAAGATGAAGATAAGCCCCTCCTACCAGACTGATGAAGCTGAAGATTAGCCCCTCCTACCAGCTCCTTCTACCAGACTGATGAAGCTGAAGATTAGCCCCTCCTACCAGACTGATGAAGATGAAGATAAGCCCCTCCTACCAGCAGGATGACGATGATGCAGATGTTCTTGGGGTCTTTCCAGAACTTGTCTCGGGGAATCACCTTGGCGTAGTGAACGATCCGAACCGTGAACACCGACAGACAGAGCAGCTCCACCGGCATGGTGGCCTGGGGACAGAATACTGCTTAATACTACTACTAATACTACTACTAATACTACTAATACTACTACTAATACTACTAATACTACTACTACCAATACTACTACTACTACTACTAATACTACTACTACTGATGCTACTACTAATGCTACTACTATTGGAAAATCCTAGGTACTTCAACAACTATTACTACTACTAATAATAATATAAACGTTATATTATGTAATATCTGATTCTAACTTTACTATTGTAATTATATAAATTATAATCCTATTTATTAAAATATTATCTAATAATATCAATAATAAACCATATTTGTATGGCACTGTTACTTTGTAACTATACAGTTACAAAGTGATTGTCAGACAATAAAACAACTATAAATAAAAGCATGATACAATAAACAAACAAACAAAAAAAAAACACATTTGGGGTATGCTGCTTCTAATACTTCTATGAAAATCGCTAATTAGAAATTTTTGTAAAATTATGTTGATTATTCTATGTATTGATTAAGTAGGTGCACGTGTACAATAACATGGATAATCTAATGTTTTTCTGAGCTGCTTCATGGTTGCTCAATGCAAATTTAAAAAAGGGAAACCTTCATGTTTTCGGGTTTCATCATGTAACCGTCAGATATTTCAGTTAGCATTTAGCATCATCAGCAGTTTTCACTGGAGCTGAAGGGAACTCATTACATCACCGGTGTAAACGGGAAACGCTGACAAGACAGTTTTTTTGGGTGGTAGCTGAAGAATAAATATAGATTTTTTTTTTTCATAAAGTGCGTGGTGAAAAAAGAAGATAATAGAAACGCTGAGGAAGGCCAAGGGCTGAAACGCTGCTGCTGCTGCTGCTGCTGCGTTACAGACTGACACACACATGCAGCGTGAGCGCGGACATCTTTCTATAAATAATAGAACATGAAGGGAAACAGATTCGTACCCATAGTGACACCTCATGGAGAGCCGGGTCCTCGAAGATGGCCAGAAAAAGATCAACTGTGATGAAGACGTAGAGGAGAACCTGAGGAACCCAGTGGTTGTAGAACAAATACAGTCTGGAGACACACACACACACACACACACACACATATCAGCATCTAATGGTAATGCTATCATACTGACTGAAGGTTACAGAGATCATCTTGTAACTGGAAGGTCACAGGTTTGATCCCAGTAACAAAAATGTCCTGTTGAAGTGCAGAGACACCGAACACCTGCTCACTCTGGATAAACGCATCAGCTAATTTACAAGAGGTGTGACCAAGTCAACTTTGCTCGAGTCCCAAGTCAGTCTCAAGTCTCAAGTCAAGTCTCAAGTCTAAATGTAGAACAGCAAGTCAAGTCAGAACAAATCAAGAGTCCAGTATCAATTTAATATCTTAAAGAAAACTAAATATCTAGGACTTTTCAATGCAATATGGTTTTAATAGGATAAAAACTTGGCAAGAGCATCATGAGTTTGATTTCTATAATCAGTTTCAACTTCAATAAATTCAATCATTCCATACAAATTCAGAAAACAGAATTTAAATTCAGTCGTCCGCTGGAACAAATCTCATCACTTTCAATCTAAGTCATTTACACAAACACAAGATCTCAAGTCAAGACTTTAGAAACCTTTTCAAGTCATCAAAGTACAAGTCAGAGTCGAGTCCCAAGTCACCAGAACCCAAGTCAAGTCGAGTCTCAAGTCTTCTCTTCATGCATCAAGTCAAGTCTCAAGCAATTCAAATAGTCACGAGAGTCTGATTTGAGCTTCAGTAGATTAATCTTTATTGATCCTGTGGGGAAATTGGGTCGTTGCAGCAGCAAATAGTAACAGCGTACAGTAAAGAAAACTAAAATATAAATAGGAATAGAGTAGATGGAGATATTAAACATATAGTCCAACCAATAATTCCAAAACTCGAATATATTTAGAAATGAAAACTTTCCCACCTGACGGCCTGCGGCGTCGTGTCGAAGAAGATGTTCCTGTTGTACTGAGCGTCCGACACGTAGACGGCAGCCAGGTCCATGTCCTGCAGCACACACACACACACACACACACACACACACAGGGTTAATGGATGGAGCGGTTTAATGGGACCGTGCAGCGAGCGGTGAGGTGGAGGAGAGGAAGTTTTTAAAGATCGATTCTAGAGATCTAGAAGTTTAACTCTCTGCTCCTGTGTGGATGGGAGGGGCGGAGGGGCGGAGGGGCGGAGGGGCGGGGGGGCGGAGGGGCGGAGGGGCGGAGGGGCGGGACTGTTCAAAAATCTGTGATGTTTTATTGGTTGGAGTTTTTATATACTCTGTTTTCTAGGAAGGAGAAGGAATGGAGTTCATTTTATGGGGACTTTAAGATAATTAAGTGTTTTTTTAAAACAAAACACCATGTTAGTTTTATTCTGTTGCTAATTTGACGGCTGTGTTAAGTGACTCACTCCTAGAAAAAATGGTCACAAAAATGCCAACTCCACAATCGGCCAAATATCGGGCAGTAAAAACCAATACCGTGTTGCTTTTTAAAGCTGATATCGGTGCATCTTTGTAGGTCGTATGATCAGATGTGGGATGAAATAAATATAAAAAAACATTCATTCATTCACTCTCAGCAGGTCTGTGGTAAACAAGTGTATCAGGACTGCAGGATTACGGCTAAAACGATAATGGTGATCACCCTTTTCAGGATAATTTGATTCATTATCAGAGGAGGCAGAGAGGCTGAAAACGGTTCAGTATTTCACAAGAAAAAGGGAAAAATCTGAAAATATTGACATGATGATAAATTTGTATAGTAGAAATGTTTCTTTCCTATCCTATAAATCATCTCACGACCCCCAGGTTGAGAACCTGCAGCTGCATTAGACAACAGACCTCCAAACAGACACAGTTCTTATAATGACAAATATATTATCTGTCATGGAGGTGACAGTGGTGAACAGTGAAATTAAACTACACCTCATGTTGTTGGGGACATGAAACCCCCTTCAGGACCCCTGAAACCCTCTCCAGAACCCATGGAACCTCATCCAGGACCCCTGAAACCCCCTCCAGGACCCCTGAAAACCCCTGAAGAACCCCTGAAACTTCCTCCAGGACCCCTGAAACCCCCTCAAGAACCCATGGAACCTCCTCCAGGACCCCTGAAACCTCCGCCAGGACTCCTGAAACCTCATCAAGAACCCATAGAACCTCCTCCAGGACCACTGAAACTTCCTCCAGGACCCCTGAAACCCCTCAAGAACCCATGGAACCTCCTCCAGGACCACTGAAACTTCCTCCAGGACCCCTGAAACCCCTCAAGAACCTATGGAACCTCCTCCAGGACTCCTGAAACCTCATCAAGAACCCATGGAACCTCCTCCAGGACCACTGAAACTTCCTCCAGGACCCCTGAAACCTCCTGCAGGACTCCTGAAACCTCATCAAGAACCCATGGAACCTCCTCCAGGACTCCTGAAACCTCATCAAGAACCTATGGAACCTCCTCCAGGACCACTGAAACTTCTTCCAGGGCCCCTAAAACCTCCTCCAGCGCCCCTGAAACTTCCTCATAGACCCCTGGAGGTCCCTGGGCCCAGTTTGGGAGACATGATACCGGTCAGACCTCCAGGACTAATCTAAAAGGAACTGATCTTTACATTGAGTCTGGAGAGCTGGACCGTTTGGGACAATAAGCCTGAAAACTGGTCCTTGATCTGACAGACTGTTCCTGTAGTCAAGTCATTCTCTGCTGCCGTTTAACTGCTGACTGAGTTTATTGGCCAAAGGGGCAGAAGTTCATCTTTTTACTGCTGTCAGATGAAATAAACAACACTCTTAAAACAGAAGGATCATGGTCACATCACCCATAGGTAAACCAAGCAACGCAATAATAACAACAACAGCAGTGTTTTTGGTGTGCTTTGTGTATTTTTTGAAAATTTTTTCAAGTCAGTCATTTTGCTTTTCCTTCAGTCCATCTCTCCTGCAGTTTTGTCCTTCAGTCCATTTTAAATCCATCCATCACAGAACAGATTGTGTCTCTCCATCAGCAGCAGAAACTGGATCAACGTAAACTGACAAACTGTGGATCCATTCACAGTGAGAAGAGGAATCTGACTTTACTTTGTTTCTGCACTTTATTTTGTCGTTTCTAATGTTTCCAGTGAAAAGAATCTAGTTTGAACTCTGACCTCTCTCCTGTTAGAATCACATGGAAAAGATCACAGCTAACAATGTTCTCTGTTCTAAAGAGGAACTCAGGAACTTTTACTCTGAATGAGACACTTCTTACTTTTACTGCAGCAGATTTTTACACCAGGACTTTTACTTCAGTAAAACATCAGCAAAGTAACAGTACTTGTACTTCAGTGAGACATTCAGTGCTGCAGCTTTGTGTCCTGGAACCTGCAGGTCTGCTGGAGGATGTGCAGACTGCAGAATAATCAGAATCACAGTCAGTCAGTTCTGACCAGTCAGCAGTCAGAAAGGATCCTCACCTCTTTGGTTTTTGCAGGATTCCCTCCGTTAGAGATTCCCTTTCCTTTTCCTGCAGACTCAGGAATGTCCTCTGGCTTCTCCGGGTCAGACATCGCTCTGCGCCTCCAAACTGCCGCTCGGGAATATTTCTGAACTGTCACTTGGAAAATTACTCAACTTTTAACTCGGAATATTCCAGACTTTTGTGTGGCTCCGCTTTTCCTCTGCAGCTCGCAGAAACTCCCTGCAGGAGTTGGAGAAAACTCTTGAAACTCTTGAAACTGTTTTATTTCTGGCAGTTTTCCGTGCGCGCGCTCTGAAAACTTTAATAAATCGGATCCATCGCTGCGGATTAAAGTCAGGTTTATTCTCCGCTGCAGATCGCAGACCGCGGTTTGATCTCCATCGTGTCTTCAGTCTGGACTGAACTGAACTGATCGGAGCTGCTGTTTGTCCTGCAGTTTAAAGCAGGACTGTGCTGCCTTCACGGCCTGTCGGAAATGTGGCGATTACGAGCCCACATGACAGACCCAATGACGTGGTAAATGGGAGTGTGAGTCATAACAGCGATGGGATGTAATACTGGAAACTTGGATGGAATAAAATTATGGATTATCTATGATACCTGAGTTGACAAGATGTGACGTTGTGGAAAGCATGAATCCAAATCAATAACAACTGATAGTAAAAGTCATGTAGGCTTATGGCATTATTGTTATTGTTCTGCATTCTATATTAATACATATTATTATTGTCTGTTTCTGTTTTCACAATAACTTTTATCTAATAAATTAATTAAAACAACAATTGCAAGCCTGTAGCGTATTTCCCCCTCTTCATTCTGCCGCGCTGTACCACGTGACTGCTAAAATAAAACAACAGACACTAAAAACATTTGTGACACACCCGTTTGTTTTTCCAACCAAAAGCACTGTGCACGGATGTTATATTTACGAGTTATGACGGAGACATTGAAGGCAGCATGACGCGTCATGTGACACAAACCAACAGAACGGAAACAGAGGAGAGGAGTGGAGGAGAGAGGAGGAGAGGAGAGGAGAGGACGAGAGAGGAGGAGAGGAGAAAGGAGAGGAGAGGAGAGGAGAAAGGAGAGGAGTGGAGGAGAGGAGAGGAGAGAGGAGAGGAGGAGAAGAGAGGAGAGGAGAGGAGAGGACGAGAGAGGAGGAGAGGAGAAAGGAGAGGAGAGGAGAGGAGAAAGGAGAGGAGTGGAGGAGAGGAGAGGAGAGAGGAGAGGAGGAGAAGAGAGGAGAGGAGAGAGGAGAGGAGGAGAAGAGAGGAGAGGAGGGGAGGAGAGGAGAAGAGAGGAGAGGAGAAAGGAAAGGAGTGGAGGAGAAGAGAGGAGAGGAGGAGAGAGGAGGAGAGGAGAAAGGAGAGGAGAGGAATATAGACAATGTGTAGTAAGTTAAATTACAGATGCCATTGGTTTCTGTTTCACATCATTAATACGTTAATATATTCATCTATATTAATAATATTAATATATCAATATATTAAATATATTTGATGAAGAGCTGTAACATTTACTTACATTTTTCTAGGCTTTATTCAGATGGTGTATGGTTTAATTTATTGTGTATTCATCTGTCACTATTGTCATTATTGATAACCTTCATGTGTTTAACTGTGTTGGTTTGTTTTGGGTTTTTTTTGACTGTCATTCAACTGCTGGCTACTACAACTGAAGTTCCCTTCTTGGAAAATAAAAGCTGTTCTATTCTATTCTATTCTATTCTATTCTATTCTATTCTATTCTATTCTATTCTATTCTCTGCATGATGCCACACAGTCATGTCTGTCAATACAGTCAGAAACCCTCAGTCAGAAAATAAGCTTCAGATTTGTATCTTTTGTTGGTAAAAGCGACACAGTGACTAAAGACAAACCTTTATTTTTTTGTGGGTTTTTTCCGTGTTTTGTGAGAGTGAAACCTACAGAAGACTCTTATTTTTATAAAAGTCTGTTTTTGGACAGGTTCAGTGCGTCGCTCATCCTCCACCCTGCAGGAGTTCAGCTGGACTTTTACAGCATGAGAAACTAAACTTCTAAAATGTCTTTTTATCATCCAATATTGTATTTTACCCTCACCCTCCATAAGGTGCTCTATCACCAGAAATGATGCACCATAATCTAATGTTTTTATGTTTTTAGCTCCATATTTAACCTCCCAGAGTGTTGTGACAGGCTGTATGTTGTCCTGTTCTGCCCCCTGCTGTCCAGACTGCAGAACGACACTCCCGTCTGCTCTGATCTGCAGTCAGAAAACAGAAAACAACAGGAAATCAGCTGCAGTCTGAAGTTCCACTGAAAATCAGAAAAGTTTCCTGACTGATACTTTCTGGAGTGTTATTGATACCTGCTGTTATGGCAAATTGGGTTAAAGATTGGTTTTGGTCGGTGTATTTTAGTTCAGTTTGCTTTGAGTCATCACTCTGGTTGTGTGTGTGTGTGTGTGTGTGTGTATGAAATATATGATTACTACATAAGATACCATACAATATAACAGCAGTGTGACAGCAGCTTCATGTTTCCTACAGATCTGCTCAGCCACTGAGAAGTCGAGTCAGATTCTCTTTATTCACCAGGTTAATTGTACAAGAGATAGTTTACTTAGTAGTTACTTGACCTGATGCATGAAGAGAAGACTTGAGACTTGACTTGACTTGGGTTCTGGTGACTTGGGACTTGACTCTGACTTGTACTTTGATGACTTGAAAAGGTTTCTAAAGTCTTGACTTGAGATCTTGTGTTTGTGTAAATGACTTAGATTGAAAGTGATGAGATTTGTTCCAGCGGACGACTGAATTTAAATTCTGTTTTCTGAATTTGTATGGAATGATTGAATTTATTGAAGTTGAAACTGATTATAGAAATCAAACTCATGATGCTCTTACCAAGTTTTTATCCTATTAAAACCATATTGCATTGAAAAGTCCTAGATATTTAGTTTTCTTTAAGATATTAAATTGATACTGGACTCTTGATTTGTTCTGACTTGACTTGCTGTTCTACATTTAGACTTGAGACTTGACTTGGGACTCGAGCGAAGTTGACTTGGTCACACCACTGCTAGAATGTCTACTGAGTTTGATAACTGTGTGAAAGTAGACTACAGCAAACAATGAGACTTTGTTGAACATGTCTGTCAGCTGATAGTTTCCTTCTGGTTATTAGTTCTCTCTGTGTAAACGCCCTCTGTCCCATACAACAGAACAGTGGAGCAGCTGATGTACTGAGCTGGTTTTTAATGTGGTTTCATATTTTTTCTTTATAATATCTCTTACACTTCCTCATAAAGTTTGTGAAATTAACAATAAGCAACATTTTCTCATGGCAACGTGATGTTTTGATCAGAGAGAGGATCAGGAGGCAGTTTACTGAAGACAGAAACCTGAATGTGTGTCCAGCTGACTTTTAATAAGTGATATTTTCATACATGTTCCTGGGTGGCTTGGTGACCCGTCTCTCCTGCCTGCTTCTCAGTATAACAGAGTCTTTCATTCCTGTTTTCCTCACCATGAATTCCTCATACCTGTCAGTTTTATCTCATCTCAAAGTGACAAAACGAGTTTCTGAGTCTGACTCCATTTCCTTCCGCCAAGCTGCAGACACATTAAGGCTTCGTGTTTGAAAGGGAAACTGTGGATTAATATCCAAACTGACTTCAGTCAGGTCAACGGCAGAATAAACCTCAATTCCTAGATCACCAACAGCAATAGTAGAGAGGTCAAAGGTCACAGGCAGCAGCCAGACAACAGATGGAACAAATCTTCCTATAGAGAAGGAGTGTCACAGTGCAACACCAGGAGACGAGACGAAGCGTCGGGCTTCAGATTCAACTGGAAGTAGAATGTGAGCGCCAAAGTTTTCACATCTGAGCAAAACTGATAGAAATTTGCTTTTTTACAGCTTGAACGATCATATGTGAAAATATGATGATGAACAGAGCTGCCGTACATGGAGAACCCATCTTTGGTCAGCTGGATCCTTATGACTCAGAGCTCATTTAGGTCCATAATTCTCATCTTTTCCCTGTTTAGTCAACATATACAAATGAATATAATTAATACAGAGAGTCCACATCCAGTCAGGAACTGGTCTCCTGTCAGGACGAGAGTCTCAGCTGATCGCTGGGCACTGAGGTGGCATCACATTTTACAAATATTTCAATGAAAAACAAATCAAAAAGATCAAAAAGTAATAAAATTCAAATTCCCCAAACCTTGAATATAATCTTAAATATAATCATTTCCATTGTAGTGAATGGACACCCAGATACAGCATCATGAAGAAAATAAAAAAATCTAACAGATCACATACAAAAAACCCAACATTCAAACTTTGCACAACTTTAAATAAACTTTTAGATAGAAGTTTCTATTGTCTGGAAGATGCAGCAACATTTTATGATTTAAAATAGGTGAAAAAATCCAACACAAATCAAACTTCACACAAGCTTAAATCCAACCTTAAATATAATCTTTTCCATTTTTGTCAAATCTATTTGGTTAACTGATAAACTCTGGACAAGGCAGCAGCTGACTAGTTTAGTTTAGTTTATCTTTATCTACTCTTATAAACACTAAAACACAGGAAGAAGAAAATCTAAAAAGAAACCTCTCGCCTAAAATAAAATCTGTTTAACATTCTGTCTTCAGACTGAAGCTGCACGATCCTGACAAATAAACATATTGCGATTATTTTGCAGATTATTGCAATTGCGATATAAATTGCAACACAGTTTACTGACACCGATATCAGTATTTTAGATTTTTCAGGCAAAAAGAAAATTTTTTCATCAAAAACGGAGATGTTGTTGCTTAAAATTTGCTGCGTTTGAATACAATGAAAGCTGTTTTTACAACATGCAATTTCATTTACAGGCCAGAAACTGGACTCAACAGTCTGAGAAAGTAACTGCAGCCTCTTGCCATTTAGAAATTGAAGTTGTTCATACTGCCATTTTAGATTTTTTATAATAAAATAAAAAAAATGACTCAATTCTGACTTTATATCTTGGAATTCTGACCTTTTTTTTTTTCCCGCAAGAAAAAAAAAAGATAAAAAGATATAAAGTCAGAATTTAGTCGTTTTTTTTTTTTTTTATTGAGTAGCGGGAATGGGCTTCCATACTGCTACAGACCTTTAACAAGTTATACATAGATGATATGCTTCATCTCAAAAATATTCAAATTGAATTCAAATATCTTTTCAACACATTTTAGTTAGGATGCTCAACTAATTATCGATTTGTTGATTTTTTATTAATCTCATGCGGGTTGTAGGTTTTGGAACACGGCCATATCAGTTAGCATGCTGATTGTCAATAAATAACACAACATATTAGTTGACATAATTGGGTAATTTTGGGAATTTGAAATTTAGATTATGAAACTTTCATCTACGTTAATTTGAGCTTTACTTTGGCAGCTGCCTCACAGGATTCCATTAATGTGACAAATGTCGGCATTTCACATAAGAAATAAGACAGTACATAGTTATACAAATTAAATGCACATGCACTCAAATATTGCAACAATTTTAGTGAAACCTCTATTTGTGTTCATCAAAGACAAAAAATTAAAGGCACAATCAGTGAGGCAGATTCGTCGGTGAGATACTAGCCTGGTGTGAAGGGTCGATATGAAATGCTCCATATCTCAGTATGGAGGCTTGATAGTGCCACTGTGCTATAGATCTACTGTAGATCACATGGAAACTGAGGTACTGTCAGTGTGGTACTACTGTAGTAATAGTACTCTACGGTACTGTAGAGTACTATTAGAGTACACATTGCACCACAAAGATGGGTTTAATCCTCATGTGACTGCTTTGTTTCAAAACTGTCTGTAAATATAATGTAAGTTTAAAGACATGATGGAGCAGATAAAGGCCAAAGTCAGTTCCTCTCCTCCGACAGTAGTGTCGTCTTTCCCCGGTAACTTTCCTTCTCTGATCCGTCCACCAAAACCTTGAGCCCTTCTTCTCCTTCCAAATGGCACATTTTCCTTCAAAAGGATTTCTCATTTTCTCATTTTTGACACGTTCATGTAACATATCGTCGCTGTCGGGTGAAAACACACCAACTGTCAACTTTTCAGAAACTAAGAAAAACAGCTTTATTTTCAGCTTGACATCCATGCATTTTTGCGTTTATATAATTGGTTTTGAAAAGATTTTAGAAACCCAAGGGTTGTAGAATTTTGTCATCCTAATCCTTCAATTGAAGTTACATGCAAATCACCAAAATTGGAGTCAAGAGGTTTTCATTCAGCAGCGAAGATATGTTGTCTTGAATAGTAACACAAATGTGTCTTGTCCCAAACTAGAAACCCAGATGAGTTGAAAATGACGCATCCTTTTGAAGAGTCTAGAAGGTGATATGGCAGAAACGACAAGGAGAACCAAGTGAAGAAGAAACTGAAATCCAGCTCTGTTGTAGTGTTGCACGTCCTCCGTCCGTCTGCTGCTGGTTCTTCTGGCCCGTCAGAGGAGTTTGGGTCTGGACGGGTTGGCTCTGACCGAGGAAAAGGCCCCGATGTGGGTGATGAGGTTGGGCTCCAGGCTGTGAGACCTTTCCCCAGGGACGGACCTCGCCATCTGATACAGAACCATGTCTTTGGCGTTCCCCTTGACGCAGAACGACTCGTCCAGATACTCTGCCACCCTGAGCGAGGAGTTGCCTGGGAAGAGCATGGCGGGGGTGCAGCACTCGGTGGCCGGAGAGACGGCGTAGAGCTGGGGGGAAAGCCTCCGGACCTCCAGCAGGTAATGCCTTCCCGCCAGCTCCGCCGCCGCCATGATGTAAAGGGTGAAGAAGAGAAGGTGGGTGGCGGAGAGCGTGAAAGAGAAGGAGAAAGGGTTCCAGTAGGGAAAGGTCAAGAGGAGGGCTGTTGCTCCGACCAGCCCGAGTCCGATCCACTCCAGGATGCGGTAGGGCTCCGGGTTCCAGTAGCGCTGCAGTCTCTCAGGGTGGTACAGCTTGATGTAAAGAGTCTGGAGGGCAAACCGCCGTGAGAGCAAGTCCTTTATGACGGCGAAGAAGTCCCGTCTCGGCAACGCGTCGTCCTCCAGGACGACAACGTTCTTGGGCCTGACCAGCTCCCATCCCTTGCGGAGGCAATAGACGTAATCCCGCTTCTCCTTCTCGAAAGTGTTGACTCGTTCCCTGCTCCGGCGCTGCTCCTCAGGCGAACGCCGGATCACCCGGAAGTGGTCCTCCAACAAGGAGGCGTCCTCGTTCTCCTGGGGACCGCTTTCCACGTCGCACACCAGCACCTCGGCACACCGGCGCTCCCCGCAGCCGCCCAGCAGGCCGATCAACCGCTGCATCACCTGGAGCAGGTAGTGGAAGTCCCGCCCCTCGGTTCGCCTGGCCGTCACCACGGTGACCAGCAGCTCAGGACGCTTGGCGATGTCGGTGAAGCCGGAGGACGCCGCCGTGGAGCCGCTGCGCCAGAACCGCAGAGCCTCCTGGCCTCGGTCGTAGCTGTCCAGCAGAACCTCGTCACTCATCGAGTCCAAATACATGGATTTGATGAAGAAGTACGAATACAGCAGCCGATGGCAACACAGAGGAAGTATGACGCAAAACATGACGACAGAAAGGACGAGGCCTTGAGTGACGGTGCTGGACCATCGTAAATACTGACTGCCAAACACTCTCCATCGAGGCATTGGGGAAACGGCCGGGAAACGACAACTGGAACAGCTGAGTGATAAATGAGGCTGGGCTGATAACTGCAGCAGAGGGAATGCGGGCAGGGCGGTTTACCACGCCGAGGAAAAGCACCTCTGCACAAACATTTAACTTCCTGTTTTGGTTATTTACAGTGACTAATAACATCCCAGCCTTCCTTTCCAAAGCGGACAGATGTGGACAGTGTTTAGGAAATCCACTGTACTACTACCCACAGCAGAATAAAGCGGTGAAACCTGATAAATCTGTAAAATGATAACTCAGACACACAAATTCCTTGTAAACAGAAAGATGAGAGTTTCCGGCTCGGCTCTGGTTGTCTACTTCCTCATTGTACCTGTGGAAAGAGATGGAGGTTTTCAGTTTAACTTTATCAGAAAACATGGTAACCACTGATGTAGTGGTAAATAAGGAGGGTAAAATATGATCTCAGCAGCAACAGAAATCAATTACATCTTTTCATCATGATATTTTTCTCTTGAAACACCATCCTGGTATATCTTACATCACATTACTATGATGTGCGCTACGAAATTGAGGTCATATCATGTATTTATGTCATACTAAAAAGTGCTAAACACTATTCCGCAAACAAAAAACATTGTGCATTGAGTTGAGGTGGGTTTATCCTTCACTACATCCACGCGTGAATAAATAATTACAGTCCAGGTGAATCCTACACGGGAACAACGCGGTCTGGACATTTCAGACGCTTCAGATACATCACGTAAAGTACAAGCGAAAATACTGCGGATGATGTCGATTCGCTTTTAATGTTGACACCGATGTTTCATTTCATTTTTGGGCCGGGAACAGTGTGTCCAAATCGGATCACAGAATCAAAGATCACCGTGATGCTTTTCCCTTTCTAAGCTGCTGGATAAACTCCGAGGAATAAACAGAAACTGAGTGTTTTAGGCGCTGTGCGTTTCAGTTCAGATCAGCAGGAAAACAGAGAATCGCTCACCTTAACTTTACTGTTGCCGCAGTCACTGCATGGCTGCTGCCATGACCAGTCTCATTTTCATGGGAGTTACAGTAATAGAAGCGCAGCTGTTTACCGTAATGTTCCTACAATACCTGCACCTGCTTACATTAAAGAGCTACTGCAGCCTTGTATGAGCAGTAGGACTCTGAGGTCCTGATCAGGGTTTGTTGGTTGTTCCTCTCTCCAGGATTAAGACAAAGGGTGACTGTGCTTTTGAGGTTGCGGCTCCTAAACTTTGGGACTCTCTCCCACTGGACTTAAGATCTGTGGACACTTCTAAAAAGCAGCTCAAGACCCATTTGTTTAGCTTTTGTTTAATTTTTCTTTATCCATTTTTGTGATGTCTTATGTTTTTAGCTGGATGTCTGCATTTAATGTCTGCTGCTCTGTTTATTATTTTGCTTTGTTTGTTTTATTGTGAAGCGCTTTGTGACGTCTGTTCTTGAAAGGTGCTATATAAATAAACTTATTATTATTACAATAGGCGGCGGGAAATCCTCCTGACCAGTGGCACAATACCATCTGGAAAACATCTGTTCACATTAATATGCAGCAGTTAACATGAATAGAGCATTTAACACTGTACGTTTTTAAGGCTCTCAGGCATTTCTAAGATACAAGCTCACCCGAAATATATGGACATATACAGAACACATTGATAAATGTAAGTAGCCTAAATATATAAACAACATCATCATCATAAACAACAAAAACGATCAATACAACAACAATAATAATAGTCATCATCATCATAACCTTATTTATAGAGCACTTATCCAAGCAGAGTTACAAAGTGCTTTACAAGATAATAAAAATACAATCAATACAAGAAAAACATAGACAGCAAATACACAGAAATAATTAAAACAATACAACCTGGGATAAGCTCATATACTCAGATAATATATATAATATATGCTCTGGATAAGAGTGTCAGCTAAATGCATAAAATGCAAAGGTATTATGTCTTAATCACATTACTCTGTTACTTGTAATGGATTACAGTCTCTATTATTTGTAATCAGATTACAAAAGATGCATCAGTCCATGTCGTCCTGTCTGTCTCTGTCTGGACAGTCTCAGCTCTCAGTTTCAGAGGGAGATTCCTGCATTGTCTCAACACTTTATAGTCCCTGACAGGATGCACATATATACTGTATAGACCTACATATATACATATAGAGAGACACCTGCATCATGTCAACCCTTTACTGTCCCTAATGGGAAGCACATACACATATACTGTATATTGTACTGAATCATTGCAGCTTAAGTAAGTTTAAAAAAAAACCTGCAACGTCTCTTCTTTCTGAGGAAAATTAGTTCTTTTAATATTTGCTCTGCTATAATGACTCTTTGTTACAAAAGATTTCTTGAAAATGTTTTTGCATTGTATCACGGTACAGTAAACCTCAACTTGGCCAACAAGAAGAGCCTTGGAAGTGTTGTCAGTGCTGCAGGTAATGTAATAGGGGTGAGTCTGGCCCAGCTCACAGATATTTGTTATAACTGGATCCTCAGGAAGGCCGACGCCATGCTGGACCGTCCTGCCCATCCTGCCCGTCCTGCCCGTCCTGCCCGTCCTGCCCGTCCTGCCCGTCCGCTGTGGGCGGAGTCTGATCCCCGGCCCTCAGTTTCAGGATGACTAAGAGACATAAGGACTCCTTTGTTTCTCTGGCTATTGATATGCTGAATACTACGAAGTAGCTGTTACTAATTGATGAAGACTCTACCATTTGCTCTTTGTTCTTTTTTTTGCTCTTAGCCTTATGATATGATGCAGTTTGAGCTCTGATGTGATCTTGTTTTAATATTGTGTTATTTTTATCATGACTGTGGATACTGGTCTGATGTGTTGGCATGTTGCCCTGGTTGCAAACCAGGTCTTGTTTTGTGTTGTGTTCTTTTTATTCTGACTGTGTTTGATGTGTTTATATTTTACCTTGCTGCAAACCATATTTCCCCCAGTGGGATAATAAAGATTTGAACTGAATGTCATCAATACATGCAGCACCATTCATAATCACATCAAACATAGAGAACTAACAGAAACATAGAATACACTTTAAAATGGACCAATGGAAACATCACTAGACTGAATGCCAAATCTATTGCTCATCTCTCATCTGTACATCTGAGCGATCTGTCTAACGTCAGACTGGTGACGGTGACACACACTAACAGATGGCAGATAGTTTGGACAATTCAGCAGGAATGTAACCCAACACAACATCTATTTTATCCCAAGAACATTACGGTACCCTGAGTATTTTTTTTTTTGCATGGGTGGAACAGTATTAGTGCCTTGCTATGAACCCGTCCAGCAGGATACTAAACCTGAAGAAGTCCTGATGGTCCAATGAGCTGCAGCACATCTGATCTGTTTCCAGGGTTGTGGGTTTAAATCCGTCTGAATCTGTTTCCTCACTTTAGTTGAATGTTATTCATCATCATCTCCCTCTGTTGTATACTATCTAATAAAGCAGAAATGTCTAAGCACTAATCTTTAAACATGAAGAAAGTTCAGACACACCTTGACATGCAAACACTCGCTCACACACAAACACTTTTATATCACTGCTGTCCAGTGAAAATCTTGCATCTACAGAATGTCAACTTTTCAGGAACTAGGAGAAACAGCCTTGATTTCAGCTTGTATTTTGGAGTTTAATGGATTTTGAAGTGGTTTCACAAGACCAAGGATGGTAGAAGTCCTTCAACCTAAAGAGGAGCATGAAACCCTTCAACTGAAATTAAAACGTGAAAATCACCAAGACTGGAGTTTCGAGGTTCTCACAGGACAACAGAGATATAACAGAGGTAGAGTTTTACCTTTCTGTCCGTACATTCATTTAGTTATACTAATGCCATGATCAAAGCTGTTCTGGACTGCAGGCAAATGTGTACAGCTCTTATTGAAATAAACTATTTTCACTGCACCACTGTGTCAGTTCAGAGAATAGTTCAGTTCAACTCAAAGACAGTTTACCTGACTGGAATTCTTTCCAACACCAAACACCTAATGAACGGTGCTGTTGGCTTAGAGACCTGCTGTGGGTCCTACATCTGTTCCATTGGGTCTAGGTTGGTTAGGTTAGGGTTATATTAGGATTAGGGAACCTACATATGCTGGGAATGAAAGATCACTGTTGCCACATTCATGTCACTTGAGAGTATTAGGGTTAGGGTTAGGGTTAGGGTTAGAATTTAACGCAACCATAAACAAATTGTGGCAGAGATTTCTCACTTTTTGTAAGTAGAGTTGATTGAAGTACTGTGAATATAACTTGGATCATTTTGATTTTTATTACCTTGGACTGCCGTTCCTGTGTTTATCAGTTGTGTTAGCACACTTCCACGATTCATGGCGCCAAGTGGGAGATATTGGTGCCCGCAAAAAATTCCCATGTCCTGCCTGTAATTACCACTAGGTGGCTGATGTGAACGTTTTTCCCAGTTGGCAGGTCGTATTTACGGTGAATCTGATTTGACGTGAACGCAGCATATGTTACATGTCTATTGAGAGCAGGCAGGTTCATCTGCACTCACATTAGGTCATGGCACTTCTTAAATTAACTAAACACTGCATGATAATCAAAGACCAAATACATACCGGTAAAACTAGGGGTTCATTTGGAGTTCTATGATGCTAAGGGAGCCATTAGGCAATGAAGGGTTCCTCACTGGTGCTGCTCAGAAAACAAAGTCTCATTGCACCTGTCATGGTTCATATTTTAATTATATAGAAATCTTACTATTTTGCCTACATAATATCTATTTGTAGGCAAGGCCATGCAAATCAAGATTACGTCCAATTCACACACCACCAACTCATATAGACATACACATTTTTGTAGTACATATAAGATCCTTTGAAAGGAGGAATAAAGACTTTGTCAGTTTGTCCATTCAGAATGGCTGCTACCATTAGGTGGTGAGGCAGAGGGTTTTCCATCCTAGAATCTCAGATCAGATTAGAGAACGATCCAATTATTGGACACAAGGATGCCAGCTTTGGTGGATTAGTTTTATAGCTGAAGCAATTTGTTCTTGCAATTGGTGATGAAGGCGCTCTTAGCTTGTGCATTGCTCATTTCAAGGGCTTGTTTGCATACATTTCTTAGTGAACAGGATGAAAACTCTGCCACACTTAGATCAAACAACTGAGGCACAAAAAAATGCCAAACTGACCTTACAACACAATCTTAGTGAATCTGGACCCTTCCTTGCTCACTCATTGTAAATCTTTGGATAAAGGCATCGGCTAAATGCCTGAAATGTAAACATAAAACACCAAACTGTATCCATTTACCTCCAAATAAAATTTGGTGTATTGATCCAACAACTAGAGTATTCAGCGTTACCGTTTAACATCTTAACATTAAGTATTCAGCATGCGCTGTAGGCTCTGCTGATTGAACTGAAGATTAGATAACAGTCTCTCCAGGGGAGGCCAGCCCATTACCTAATAACGCCATCAGCGGGACAATAGAGCAGGGGTAAAAAGGAGGAATTTACCTGCGGGTCGGGTTGCATCACTCTGTGGAAACTGGATCCTTTAGCAGCAGTTGACAGGAGGGTCCTGGGGGATGGACGGCACGAGGAGGCAGATAAAGACACGCAGGAGGTCAGGAGGCCTCACCTTGGCCATGAAATGACAGGGAACTCTGGAAGCTGCAGACATGCTACTGCAGTTCATACCTTCAGTAAATTAATGTATTTAAATAAAGATCTATATTAATGTATTTAACCTTTAAACCACAGAGGATAACTGAAGGCTTTTGTATTTCAAACCTTCCAGCCATAACACTAGAATCTGTAAATGTACACTACCAGTCAAAAGTTTAGACACATGCATTTTTCTTTATTTTTGTACTATTTTTTCACATTTTAGAATAATTATAAAGACATCAAAACTATGAAATAACGCAAATGGAATTATGCAGTGACCAAAAAAGTGTTAAACAAATCAAAACTATCTTATATTTTAGATTCTTTAAAGTAGCCGCCCTTTGCCTTGATGGAAAGAAATTCATACATAGGCATCAACTTCACTATTTATATTTGTCTAAAAAACTAATTTCAAGCATTTAAGAATAAGTCTTTAGATCAAAATGGCTTTAAGATGATGAAAACCATAGTACATTAAATCAGGTGTGTCCAAACTTTTGACTGGCAGTGTACGCATGTGTATTCCAGTGAATTGGTAGATTGGTAGAAACGGCAGAGGAATTCCGGACAGCGTTCCCGGTGGACGAGGTTTCGTCCCGGAGCGGCTCTCTGGAGTCGACCTCCTCCTTCACACGTTTCCACCGTGCGTTGCCACCAGCAGGAGTAGGTTTCCCAGCCAGGAGGATAGGATGACAGCAGCAGGAAACCAGATCCAGCCCAGCGATTGTCTGAGGTGTTTGTCCAACACAGCCGGGCTGCTCAGCGGCGCCGGCCTGCCAAATTGGATGCTTGTTGTTTTCCACGACTCTGTTGTTTACAGTGGGAGGTGTGAAGGCTGCTGTCTGGAGATCTATAGGATGGAGCTTAGATGTTTGCAAACACTCTGACAAAGAGACGATGTAGAGGTATTTCTTGAATTTGAGTCTTACTATATGCTACTACAGGACTCCATATGATCCACTATGACCTTGGCCTGCCTATCACAGTACTATCTGAATATATAGCAGACTGTTTCATAACTGGAGCGTCACAGGTTCGACCCCTGAGAGCCAGTGTGTGTCCTTGACAAAGACACTGACCCTTACTTGCCCATTGTCCCTGTTGACCGGGGCTGACTATAGATCAGCCCCGGTCCGTCCATCCATCTGTGACGCACAGTATGTCTGAGGCCACTGAATTGATTTTGACGAAACTTCTGGGAATGTTTCGTCTCAATGATTCGTTTCGGGATTTTCAAAATTGCACTGATTAGCCTGAGGGGGGCGCTACAGCATTTGTTTAATTGTCTGTACATCAATCAAGAAGCATGACGTGACATATTTTATACCTATTGCCCCACCATAACTCTGCATCATTCATGGGGTGACGGCATGTTTACTATTTACTTGTTGTTGCTCTGGTTAAGAGTATCTAAATGCTTCAAATGTAAGATGAATGAGAGCTGAGTGAAAGACATCAATACCAGACCTTAGACTGACTCTAGGACCTTGTTCCAATGTCTGGACCAACGCTCCCTCTGAGTCAGAGGTGTCCAGTCCAGAGCGATGAAGACTCTGAAGGTTTTCATACCAACCACCGCACCAGATCATGACGCGGGACTGGACGCCACCGGCTTAGAGGGACCATTCATCTGGACTTTCCCACTATCAGCCCAGGACACTTCAAATCCTTCATAGACCATCAACACAGCAAAAGATCTTCTGTTGACCACAAAGGAGATTTACTGAAACCTCTCCTGTTTGTTCAGAGAGACAGGCTAACCAGACCCCAGCTCTGGAAGTGTTTCTAAACAGGCCACCAGGAACTTAGAGCAGGAAATATTGACATCTGGTTGAAGCCAAGTGAACCAGTCATAAGAAATATGGTGATGGAGCTGAAAGATTGTCATATATTTACACAAGGCAGGAAGCTATCTTTTTGTCTACTGGCAACACAAAGACCGGCAACAGCTTCTTTCACTATTATCAGCCAACTAGTGAAGAAGAAACAAATAAGACTCAAATAGGACTCCAGATGATGGTTGGATACCTGCCAAAGTATATTAGTAGTGTGAAAGTAAATTAAAATGGGGTTCTATGGTTGCAGTTATTAAGCTGCATCTACAACTGCACTGGACAGGTTATGGTTAATGGTTAAAGTGGGCTTGTGACTAGAAAATCGTCAGTTCAAATCCCTCGACTGGTTGGGAAAATCTGGGTGGAGGAAAGTAAATGAGTATTCTCTCTCCTTTGTCAACAACTACCACTGATATACACTTTAGCAAGGCGCTAAACCCCTAGCTGCTGCTCAGAGGACACCAGTATAAGACTGTGGTTGTACTGGTCAGCTCCCAGTGTGAAGGTGTTGAACTGTATGAATGTGGTTAAAAGTATGGAGCTCAGTCAACCTGCCCTGGAGAAATAAAGGATGAACATAGAGGACAGTCTCATTCACGGCTACACGGCACTGTGCTGACACTAATGTTACAGAATGTAACCTAATGATGGCATGACACAAAGACATCAAGACGTTTATTGATCAGTCTATGTAGTCTAGTCTAAATCTATCCTCCACTTTCATTCACAGTATACTTAATCCTCTGTCATCACCACTATCATCCCCAATACTACTAAAATGTCTACTACTATACTGCTATTACTACTACTACTGCTACTACTGCTATTACTACTACTGCTACTACTGCTATTACTACTACTGCTACTGCTTCTATTACTACTACTGCTACTGCTTCTATTACTACTACTATTGCTACTGCTTCTATTACTACTACTACTACTACTACTACTACTATTACGACTACTACTGCTACTATACCACTACTACTACTACTACTACTACTACTATTACTACTACTACTACTACTACTACTGCTACTATACCACTACTACTTCTACTACTACTACTACTACTACTACTACTACTGCTACTACTGCTACTATTACTAGGCTACTGCTACTATATTACTACTACTACTACTACTACTACTACTACTACTACTAATAATAATAATAGTAATGCATTTTATTTATAGCACACTTCAGATTAAAAACAAATTTCAATGTGCAACAGGAAAAGCTCATAAATACAGGTAACAACCATCATCATCATCATCATCATCATCATCATCAATAACAATAATAATGATGATAATGTATTTTATTTACTCATTAAATCAATGTGCTACAGGAAGAAAATGATAAAAACAGGTAAAACACAACAATCACCATCATCATCATCATCATCATCATCATCATCACCATCACCATTATCTCTAAATCACTCCGATGATAGTAACTGTTTTGTTGTTGTTGCTGTTGTTGTTATTGTTGGTGTTTTTGTTGTTGTTGTTATTGTTGTTGTTGCTGTTGGCAGCAGAGCAGGTTGTTGTGGTGATAAATGACTCATCCTGGTCAAAAATGCATAAGTCTGGCGGAGACAGAGCCAGGATCCATCAGACCAAACCCGCCGCCCGGCCGGCCGGCAGCAGAGGGGCAGCAGCCAGTCCGCGGTGTGATCCGGGCGTGTCGCTCAGCTGATGGGAATACTGGTTCTTCCAGTCTGCTCCTGTTTTAAGCCCAGAAGCCTCCACCGTTAGTTCAGTGAGAAGCAGCCATGGCCTCCAACACAGCGACTATGGGGAATCTACCCAGCGGGATAGGAATATGTACAACCATCCCCGACATCCTCTATGTACCAGAACTGGTAAGTTATAGAGTTTCACAAGTTTTACTAACTTGAAAGGAGCTTTAATAAGTTTTATCCGTAGACGCGCTTATTGGATTCAGCGATGCGCGCATGACTTTCACTTTTACGCAGTTTTTACGCACGGATCAAAATAACGAATGCATGATCTTTAATAAGCGAGAGAGGGAATTACTTTTCTTAATCTGTGGTGGCGGTTAAAAGGCGCTGTCACTCACTGAAGACACAATACTACGGTTTCCAAAACGCTTTGTTAAATATTAACTTTGTTCCTGGAATGTTTTGCTCTGGAGAACCCGGAGGGCTCTGAGCAGATATCAGGTTCTAAAGAGAACATTTTCTGAAAGATCTGAAAGTCTGATGGGGTGATAATGCGTTTATTCAGCCTTACACAGCCTTCTGTGACTTCAGGTGAAGTCAGGTGGTGGAGTTATAAACCAGCCGCATATTCACTGGCAAAACCTGTTGCTGAATCACTACTAAACTGTGGAGCGCTGGAAACTCATAGCTAGTCTGGCATGTAGGAGACTGTTGTGGATCAGTGAGACCAGAACCACACCACTTCTACAAACTTACAGGAGATGATGTGCCAAGGCTGAACACTAGTAACTTAACATTATTGTTTTTCATTGCTGTTTTGTGGCTCCTGGGCTCTAACTTTAACCAAATACCTCTGAAAAACTGGTTCTTCTCTAAATAAAGGGTTTTAAATCTTTCTGCAGTTCAGTCGACATCCAAGGTAAAAAGAGACAACAAGGGATCAAAGTCAGAGGTTGAACTCCGACCTTATCAAGTTTGGCTCTTGTTACCTATTTTTTCTTGGTGCATCAAACAGTCCTTCTCCATTCAAATTATTGACATTAAATTGGTTTTACGGTGCAGTTTGTGGCTTTAATTATGTTGTAATTGTCTTGTCTCTGTAATTGTATTGCAGATTAGGAATTTAACAGTAATGGGAGACAGAGTAATTCTGCTGATATCCAAATGAAACTGTGAGGATAGCTGATAACATGACATTTACACTCATTTATCTGACGCTGTTATCCAGAGAGACTTCCAGTGAGCTGAACAGTAGAATAAGCTTCAATTCCTAAAACACCAATATTACAATAAAGAAACCAGTAGCACGGAAGTCAAGGGTCAGAGGTCGCAGCGACCAGACCATAAACTAACCTGCATGATAGAGAAATGACAGGAACAGAAATTAGAGCTGACAAGAGAAGGTAAAGTTTTTTTTCTTGCACAGTAGATTTGCAGGTTCTGTTATCATGACTGGCAGCTGAAGCGTCACACCCAGACAGACGTCAGCGATGTGACGTCTGAACAAAGGAGGAATGTCGATAAAAAAAGAGAGACATCTTGACATCAGGTCATGCATTCATTTAAAGGTTTTCTCTCTCACGCACTCCTATACTCTCTCCCACACACAAAGACACACACACACACACACACACACACACACACACACATACAGTAGGCTATAATCATGCCAGGACATGAGAGGAGGGTGGAGTGCCATGAATAATGTAGACTGTCCTGTCAATCATTGGACATGTAGAGTGAGATGAGGGAGATGAGATACTGCTGGAACTGACGACGAGGTCTAATATTATCTGCAAATAATTTAAACTGTTTAGAAAAGCAGTATTAGGCTGCAGGAATATGGAAATCACAGCTAAGGTTGCTGCTGCCAGAACAGGAAACAAACTATATTATATATATTATATTATAATATATAGATATTTGTGTTCAGATATTCACCACATTCTCTATTTTAGCAGCCACAGCCACAGCCATTAGGACAGGAAAATAACAGGTGATTATAATCAAATGACAGCCACAGCCAATGGTAAAGCACTGTATTGGTAGAAAATGCACATGGCATCATGGGAATACTATGAACAGAAATAAGACTCCAGATGACGGTTGGTTAGCTGTAGACTGGACTATCTTACCACACATTTCCCAGCATTTGGCTGCATCTCCCAGCCTGCTTGCTGTGTTACACTCCACAGCGTGACAAAGTATGCACTGAGCTCCCTGACTGTCCCGCAAGGCATTGTGGGTATTAAATTCTCTGTCATTATCGCAACACAACAGAAGTTCAAATGGCAGGATTTTCTCTTAAATCTCAGCATATCAACATGTGGCTTGGCAGACATCTTTAAAGTTTTGTTTCTGACCAACCTGTAGAGTTTCAAGTGGATCGATTACTTTGTCATGATTTCACAGTCAGTTGAACTTTTTGTGCAAATTAAAAAAAAACAAAACGATAGGTTAATAACTTGGACATTTTTGAATCGTTCCCTTAGCTTTTCACAAACTAAGTGAAAGCATAACCAACTTGTCATTCAGACCTGTGGTTCATGAGAAGAATTTTTTAAAGATTTTTCAAAAAGTTCAAAATGGAGACATTATGGGTCCAAGAGGCAAAAATGTTCAGCATGTCCAGATACATATCTGCACCCAGTTTCACATCTCTGTGACAAATGGTGCGGCGGGGCTGAGCCAGAGATTTTGAGGTCTAGTTGTAGCGCCCCCTATGGGACAATCAGTCAATATTCAATCAATATTCTTTGTGTCCAGGTTAAGAGTCACCAGGACTATCTGTGTGCCAAATTAGAAAAAAAAAAGTTACCCATTTATTGGCCTGTATACATAATGATAATAATACGCAGTGGTAACCAGACTAACAAAAATGACCAACAGAAGTTATTCCTACAGTACTACAGCAGGTTGGCCTGGTGGTTCGAGCCATGGTTCCCAACTCCAGAGTACTTCTGGTTTTCTATCCTACCAGACAGTAAATATCATTCACCTGGTGTCCCAGGTCTAAATCAGTCCTATTAGACAGCTAGATTGAAAACCAGTACTATAGTCTCTGTCCTGACGACTGGACTTGGGAACCAGTGGGTCACAGCAGCTGTCCCATAATGGAAAGGTCCCAGGTTTGATCCCCACAAAAGTCAAGTCGCAGTGTCCTTGAGCAAGGCACTAACGCTCATTCACTGTATGTCTGCCTGGATGATGAGTGCATCAGTTTAACATAAGGTTAATTCCCCAGACGTCTTTAAACAAGTAAAGTCTTGATGAGCAGCAGGACCGGATGTCAGTGGGGTGAGCGGGCCTAAATCTCGTCTGATGATGTGACATGACTTAAGTTTCCTCAGCTTTGCTCTGGACTAGACTGAAACCCGCTGCTTCCTCTTAACTCCACATCATTTTACTTCGGCGATGCTCTGATCCGGAGTGACTGACCGTGAGTGAGCAGGTGTGGCTTCCGTGTCTTTATAAAATGACACTTGGCTGTTGCAGGGACCAAACCGGCGAGCTCTCGGTTACAGGATGGATCGGTTTCAGTAAACATGAAAGCACCCAAACGAGTGTAACAGAAGAATAAGCTTGAATGTTCTGGATTAGCAACACTAGTAGAAACCAGTAGTGGAGAATGCAGGGTTTCCACTAATCCGTCCCTGGTGTGTTGCAGGTGTTTGGCGGTCTGGTGTGGATCCTGGTGGCGTGCACGCTGGTGGTGCCGGCGAACCCTCAGGGCTGGGTCATGTTCGTCTCCGTCTTCTGCTTCATCATGACCTTCATCTGGCTGTTGGTGTTCGCCTGCGGGGGGCATCACAACAGAGGCAGCTGGGCGGCCGCAGTAAGTGGTTCACTCTTTAAAAAAATAAAAATAAAAAAAGACGGGTCATTTTGTAAAGCTGCACTAGGCAACTTTGCACGTTGGGGGGCCCCAAATGGCAGCGAGAGGTTATCGTTTGAATTTTGAGGACTTTGGATTGGTCACATCCTGTGTGAAGAAGATTTCCCACCAGTGAGCAAACTGGAAGAATTTAATTTGGACAAACAGGGAGAATCTACAGCGGCTCAGTTAGTGGGGATGAGACGCTCTGCTCTGCTGCAGCATCACTTCCTGGTTTAGGGTAATAAAACGGCTGCAGTTTTACATTCAAATCTGCAGCTTTAACTCGTCCATGTGTCTAGTGTGAACATATAGGTACTCTCAGCCATAGACTTGCATAGTACCTAACATTACAATCAACTAATGAGACCCACACAAGTTGTTCAAGTGAATGAATCAAACAGACGTGCGTTTCAGAAGAAAAATATATATAAGTTGCTTTATTTTCATTAGGATCAGTCTAACTCGTTTTGTTAAAAGTCAAATGATTAAGGGGAGAGGGACAGGAGGCCCAGACCCACCGGGGTAAAGGTTCTGCTACCACCAGTACAAGAGTGTCCAGTGAACAGAACTCAGTGCACCGCAAAACAATCTACACGCATTAGTGATCATAAGCCAAACAAGTGAATTTATAGTGATTTAATATGTGATAATTAATACAACCAAACCTGAACCAAAGTGTGAATTAAACTAAACACTGATGTTATCTCCCGCTCACACCAGTGGACCAGCAGAGAATCATTCCCCCCCGGTAACGGGCCTGAAACCAACCAAAAGCGTTACAGGGGATGTAGGACAATAAAAAAAATACTTAAAAAATATGTTATTATTACTACATGTCATGTTATGTATTAGTATTAATTACATGTTATGGACTCCCCTACAAATACTACCAACAAATATATATTTACCTTTTATGCATCGCACCTGAACAGTCACACACAACAGAAGGCAGGCACGTCTGGGACGTCCTGAACATGACACAAGGTTGAATCACTTGTCTCCAATCAAACAGCGATGTTACATCAATATCCAGTAAGGGCATCCTACCTCAGTGTGGTTCTCACCCTTCCCAATGCTGCTACTGCTGCAGTTGGAACACCGATCACCTAAAAATTATGAATACAGTACAATCATAGAACATGATAGAAATGAAAAGCAAATGTGTAGATGCAAACATACCTTAAGTGTATGGCAACTCCTTAAGTTGGGTTGCTGCTCCAGCCACCATTTAAATCAACAACAGGCTGTTTGCTTCACATGCATTACACATAAACAGCACTCACCAAACAATGCAGCTTTATACTCTCATTAGCTCCCAGGTGACAGTGATTAGCTAGTGGGCTAACCCTACCTGTCAGTACCTAGTGGGCAGGTCCTACCTGTCAGTACCTAGTGGGCTAACCCTACCTGTCAGTACCTAGTGGGCAGGTCCTACCTGTCAGTACCTAGTGGGCTAACCCTACCTATCAGTACCTAGTGGGCAGGTCCTACCTGTCAGTACCTAGTGGGCTAACCCTACCTGTCAGTACCTAGTGGGCTAACCCTACCTGTCAGTACCTAGTGGGCAGGTCCTACCTGTCAGTACCTAGTGGGCTAACCCTACCTGTCAGTACCTAGTGGGCTAACCCTACCTGTCAGTACCTAGTGGGCTAACCCTACCTATCAGTACCTAGTGGGCAGGTCCTACCTGTCACACTGGTCTGGGAGAGGATCCATTTGGAGTAATTGCAAAGACAGTAGTGAACTAGTAGTCGCTGCAGTAGTGCAGTTTCACCGAGGTAAAATGTAGTCAAGTCAAGTTTATTTCTATTTCATCACAGCACGACTCAGAGGACTTTACAGAGAACAAGCCTAGCTAGATCTAACCGATCAACGATCAATCACAAAACACAATGATGTAATACAGTCTGCAACAAAATAAAACACAAGAAAACAAAACAAAGCACAAAACACAAATTAGCATACAGAGCGGAGGACAGTGACCTGTTGCTACTAGATAATGTTCCTGAATCCAAACATACTAGCATACAGTAAGTTCCTGATTATAATTGTTCTTGGCTGTGTTTATAAAAGCCTATGTGTACGGTTACATAACATCTAGCTTGTTGCTTTTTTTTTTTTAAATCTTTTTTTTTAAAACAGCTTTAAAAAGCAAACTATCTGTTTATACTTCATTATTATTGATAGGTAATTATAAAACCACAAGTCTAATACTTGAATATCTCCATTAGCAATAGCAATAGCAATGGTTACAAGTAAAAAGGGTAAAGAAGAAGAAGAAGAAGAATTTGTGAAATTTAAGTTTTAGTCTAAACCACATCCAATTCCAGATTAAGCCCCGCCCACTTATGTTTTTATCTTAATACAGATACAAATAGAAATGATTTGGTTGGTTGAACAAATACAAATACAGATATAAATAGTAGCATACAAGCTTATTAGCTGACCAACCGGCCGACCAGGAACCACCATATGAATAAATTATCAGTTTTATCTCAGTGCAACTAAATAAAAACTCTCATTGAAATACGACACCAGCTACACTGAGACTGTTGTGAAACAGTGTCTGAGTGTGTTTACAGAGCTCACCACTGGTCCGTCTGTCTGTCTGTCTGTCTGTCTGTCTGTCTGTCTGTTATGGTAAGAGGTATTCATGTCCTGTTTTCTTCTTCTTCTTCCTCCTCCTCCTCCTCCTCCTCCTCCTCTGTCATCCCACCCAGGACTTCCTGTACCACGGCCTGGCTGCCTTCTTCTACCTCAGTGCTTCAGTGGCTTTGGCCAAAGTGACTCTGGAAATGAAAGATGGCGTCCTCAGAAACTACCAGCTGGACATTTCTGCAGTGGTGAGTCCAGCAGAGCTCCTCCAGCACTGAGGAGTCTGGCTGCTTTCATGTCGACCGGATGTTGAATTGTCTACAGATTGTTTATTACAGTTTACTACTCCATGTAGGCCTTTATCTTAAAGACAAGTCCAGTGTGATTTGAGTTTTTTGCTCATTTTTTTTTTACCATTTCCATTCCTTAAATGTCAATTCTGACAGTTTTTATATGCATGAACCACGATTAAAGATATTTTTAAATCAGTTTTGCCAAACCTCTCAGGCTCATTCACTCCCATTCAATTTCTGCTTGTAAGTAGGAAGAGGCAAGATACCACTTCCGGGTCACTACATGTCTGATTTCCGCATTTTCCTCACCAAAATAAATCTTTCAATCTATAGCTAACGTTCTCTGTGGTTGTGTCACATCCCGCCTCCTGTCAATCACAACCCAGTCAGGCCAACAGACTCTGCCTCCAGCTATAGTCTGTAAATGAAACGGAAATTAAATTGCTGCCCTCTTCTTTACTGGGAGTAACTTGTAATATTTAGACAGAGTTTGTTTCAGAATATTTAATTAAAAAAACAACTAAGACGAAGGAAAAATAGCAATATGTCCTAATGTGATAAAAGCTGGAAAACAATCTACAGTGATGGAAAACAGTGGAAAAACTCCAATCACACTGGAACTGTCCTTTAATGAGACTTGCTGCATCTGTTTCCCACTGGACCCAGCCTCCGTCTCATAGTGCAGGTCGATATATTGCTGATTGGAACTTCTTTATACCAGATTAAACCATCACACACAGCTGATGGCAGCTTTTTAAACCAATAATTAAAGGCACCTCAGTGAGGTCTGCACTTTAAAGGTGTCACACCTGAGACTTATGTCAGCTTTTAAACTCATTTAAGTTTTTAAAGCCTGACAACTCAGTGATGTTAACTGAGTTGTGTCCATGCTGCTGCTCTCTGTGAGGAAGACCACATCCTGACTTCCTCCTCCTCTTCTCTTCCAGGTCTTCTCCTACATAGCGACCCTCCTCTACTTCATCCACACCATCCTGTCTGCCATCCGGTGGAAGTCCTTCTAGCTGCGACCGGGCTCCAGGACAAATATTGTTTTTATTTTTACACCTGTAAATAAAGCCATGGCAACCTGAGATGAAGGGAAGGCTGTGAAGGAGTCAGTCCTGGTTTGGTTTTCCCTCCACTGGGAGTGGAGGAGAAGACCGGGAAGCTGTTTTTCCTGTGAAGACACCAGAGCTGCGGAGCAACATCTGGATCTGCTGTCAGCCTACAGCATCCTACTGCATCCCACAACATCCAACAACATCCTACTGCATCCTACTGCATCCTACAGCATCCCACAACATCATACTGCATCCCACAACATCCAAACAACATCCTACTGCATCCCACAACATCCAACAACATCCTACTGCATCCCACAACATCCAAACAACATCCTTCAGCATCCCACAGCATCCTTCAGCATCCCACAGCATCCTACAACATCCTACAACATCCTACAGCATCCTACAGCATCCCACAACATCCTACAGCATCCTACAGCATCTCACAGCATCCTACAACATCCTACAGCATCCTACAGCATCCTACAGAATCCCACAACATCCTACAGCATCCTACAGAATCCCACAACATCCTACAGCATCCTACAGCATCCCACAACATCCTACAGCATCCTACAGCATCCTACAGCATCTCACAGCATCCTACAACATCCTACAGCATCCTACAGCATCCTACAGCATCTCACAGCATCCTACAACATCCTACAGAATCCCACAACATCCTACAACATCCTACAACATCCTACAGAATCCTACAGCATCCTACAGCATCCCACAACATCCTACAACATCCTACAGAATCCTACAGCATCCTACAGCATCCCACAACATCCTACAACATCCTTCAGCATCCCACAGCATCCTTCAGCATCCCACAGCATCCTACAACATCCTACAGCATCCCACAGCATCCAACAACATCTTACAGCATCCTACTGCATCCCACAACATCCTACAGCATTCTACAGCATCCCACAACATCCTACAGCATCCTACAGCATCTCACAGCATTCTACAACATCCTACAGCATCCTACAGGATCCCACAGCATCCCACAACATCCTACAGCATCCTACAGCATCCCACAACATCCTACAACATCCTTCAGCATCCCACAGCATCCTACAACATCCTACAGCATCCTACAACATCCTACAGCATCCTACAGCATCCTACAGCATCCCACAACATCCTACAGCATCCTACAGCATCTCACAGCATCCTACAACATCCTACAGCATCCTACAGCATCCTACAGAATCCCACAACATCCTACAGCATCCTACAGAATCCCACAACATCCTACAGCATCCTACAGCATCCCACAACATCCTACAGCATCCTACAGCATCTCACAGCATCCTACAACATCCTACAGCATCCTACAGCATCTCACAGCATCCTACAACATCCTACAGCATCCTACAACATCCTACAGAATCCTACAGCATCCTACAGCATCCCACAACATCCTACAACATCCTTCAGCATCCCACAGCATCCTTCAGCATCCCACAGCATCCTACAACATCCTACAGCATCCTACAACATCCTTCAGCATCCCACAGCATCCTACAACATCCTACAACATCCTTCAGCATCCCACAGCATCCTACAACATCCTACAACATCCTTCAGCATCCCACAGCATCCTACTGCATCTCACAGCATCCTACAACATCCTACAACATCCTACAACATCCTACAGCATCTCACAGCATCCTACAACATCCTACAGCATCCCACAACATCCTACAGCATCCTACAACATCTTACAGCATCCTACAACATCCTACAGCATCCTACAACATCTTACAGCATCCTACAACATCCTACAACATCCTACAACATCTTACAGCATCCTACAACATCCTACAACATCCTACAGCATCTCACAGCATCCTACAGCATCCTACAACATCTTACAGCATCCTACAACATCCTACAACATCCTACAGCATCTCACAGCATCCTACAGCATCCTACAACATCTTACAGCATCCTACAACATCCTACAACATCCTACAGCATCTCACAGCATCCTACAGCATCCCACAACATCCTACAACATCCTACAGCATCTCACAGCATCCTACAGCATCCCACAACATCCTACAGCATCCTACAACATCTCACAGTATCCTACGGCATCCTACAGCATCCTGTCATGACTGGTGGAATCAGAAGGCCTCAGTCCGTCCTGTCAGGGATCCAAAGCGATGAGTGACAGTTCAGACTCAAACACCGCGCTAGCTAACTGCCAGCCGACCGGCCGAGCCTGACGGTTTGTGTCACAGCTGCAACAACAGAGCCGTCGGATCGTTAGCAGCATCCGTTGTCTTAAAGCGCTGTAATACTGTAGATCCACACAGGCTGGAGGTGCTACCAAACTCTCATTATATCATTATACCTGCTGGCATGACACATTCATCAGCTCTTACCCAGCCTGCACACATCAGCATGGCTCACATCAGGACAGGATGACAGAAGTACAGAATGAATGTTTAGATTTAGCTCACTGAAGATGGGAATCTGCAGATGGGGGACGATGTCATCCCCTCCTATACTGGAATAATTGTTACTGCAGTCGAATTTTTGTTTGTTTTCCTTTTATTAAATGGTTTAGATTGGTATTTATACTCAGTTGTTTTAACGAAAGGTCTGATGTGGCTGTTTTGTATTTTTGTAAGTTTCCCAACTCAAATAGAAGAAAATAAAATGTCAAACTGAGCAGGAAACAGGAGGCAGGATGTAATTTTTTTTTCTTTTTGTAAAGTTAGCCTTTGCTACTGACAGCTTCTTTTTTGTAAATTTTTGAAACTGCCGAATTCATTGAAAATGAATAAATGTGTTTGTTTTGAAAACATTTGAGACCAAAAATCACTTTAATCACCAAGTCCAAAAATGAGCAGGAAGTAGTGTTGGTAACATGTAGCACAGACTGACAGTAGATACTGACAGATACAGACAGACAGGAGAATATACACATCACTGTAATGTCTTCAGTGTTAATACATAGACATCAAGCAGCATCCACTCTGTCTGCAGGGTGGAGACTGACAGCTGCCACGCAGGGACCAATCAGACGCTGTGTTGCTACCTTAGCTGTCTCCATGGTTACAGAGGGCTGGGGGTGATGCCGGCTGTTGACACTTATTAATATTTCACCAGCAGCAACACCAGGTGGAGCGGAGAGGGCAAAGACACCGATCTGGTTCGGTCAGTAAACCGCAGAGTTTACACTTCACTGAAAAAACACAGTGACTCTGCCAGTGTCAGCTGATGGGCGGGGCAAACCAGAACCTGGTGAGTCATTTCAGTTCAGGTTGTTTCGGCAAGCTGACTTAAAACAGGCAGAGGGACAAAGGAAAACGGTTAAAATGAACCACAAGACATAAAACACTTAAAACATATAAAACACAAGGTAAGACATTAGATAGAAGCAATAAAATACCAGAAATAAAATACCAGAAACTGAAACATGTGTACCAGGTTCTCTGGATCGAGCTGCTAATAGAATTGGTTGGTGGTGGAGAACACTGGCCTCCATCAGGTCCTCAGATGCCACTGGGGCAGAAATCTTGTTTTTCATTTCCATTTCATTTTTTTTTTGTCGTGTTTTCCTTTCCTTTTCCTTTCATTTACAGATGACAGGGGAATACACTACATCAGTCAAAGCATTAATTCACCCTCTCTCTCTCTCTCTCTCTCTCTCACACACACACACACACACACATACCATACAAACCTATATAAGTCACACACACACAACCAAAAGGGCCGGTGGGTTTTCTCTGAGTGTTTTAATGCTGTGTGTGTTTTGTGTCGGCCAGCTGGTTTCCACTCAGCTGCTGACGCTCTTCACCAGAGAGACCGAGGAGTTTCCAGATCAACAGCAAGAACATGAAACCAGGTTTAATGGGGTATGGCTGGGCGTAAATACAGGACAGGCTGCTTCCACACACACACACACACACACACACACACACACATACCTGCACATCAGGACTGACGGGTGCATGGATACCAACGTTCTATAATCATCCGTGCACACCCATCACACAATGCTGCATGGGCATGACTACACAGGCACACACACACATACACACACAAACATCTTTGCACAAAAGTGCTATCGTTGCTGTGCTATTTATTTGTGGAGGGTAAAGGTGAACCTCTTGAACACACACACACACACACACACACACACACACACAGTGTAAGGCTGATCGGTATGGCAGGTCAGTGAACTGTAGCTGTGATGTATAATTGATCGGGGAGGCAGCAGGTGATAATAGCGGAGCGTCTCCATGAAACCGAAGAGCAGCGGAGCCTCCGGCCGGCCGACCGGACGTCTTTAACCCCAATCAGACCCCAACACACGGCTGCACCGCCCGTCCTGTCAGCCTGCAGCAGGGCTGGAGCGGGAAATAACAGAAAATATCAAGGAGGGTACACAGGAATCAATTATATTTTCAGCAAAGCATTCATTAGGCTGTTTCCCCCTATAAAACACTCTATCTTCATGTAACCAGTGGTGAAAAGAGTACTGAAATGTCCTACTGCAGTAGAGGTACTGTTACCTTGCTGATAGTTTAGTAGTAGTAAAAGCACTGGTGTAAAACTCTACTGAAGTAAAAGTAAAAAGTGTCTGATTTAAAATGTCATCAGAGTAAAAGTTCCTGAGTTCCTCTTTAGAACAGAGAACGTTGTCAGCTGTGATCTTTTCCATGTGATTCTAACAGGAGAGAGGTCAGAGTTCAAACTAGATTCTTTTCACTGGAAACATTAGAAACGACAAAATAAAGTGCAGAAACAAAGTAAAGTCAGATTCCTCTTCTCACTGTGAATGGATCCACAGTTTGTCAGTTTACGTTGATCCAGTTTCTGTTGATCCAGTTTCTGTTGATCCAGTTTCTGTTGATCCAGTTTCTGTTGATCCAGTTTCTGTTGCTGATGGAGAGACACAATCTGTTCTGTGATGGATGGATTTAAAATGGACTGAAGGACAAAACTGCAGGAGAGATGGACTGAAGGGAAAGTTAAATTATTGACTTTAAAGTACAAGAACACAAAAAAAGCTACTCAATTACAGTAACTGGAGTAAATGTAATTAGTTACTTCCACCCTTGCATATAACTTACATCAGACTGATATTATTTACTATGATGTCTACTATCAGTCTACAATTTTCAGCCTCTATTCCACAAAAGAGAAGATGCTAAAGTGAGTTCAGATGGGTTCATCCTACTGACAACTAATGTAGTAACAACAGGGACAAAAACAGTTTCACAGAGCGATGATCATTTTACACTGCAATATGAGAGACAACCACATGCTGCATATTTAATACGCTGAAATGTAAGTGAGATGAGGATGGAGTATTTATGATTTATTGATTACTGTAAATATCAGATTTACAAACTGAAGTGAAGTGTGGAAAGCTCTGCTGCCCCCCTGTGGCTGCTGGGACTCAGTACAGGAGAGACAAATGTGTCACACATTCAGATTATGTAAAGTGTGCTGCGGGGGGGGGGGGGTATTATGGTATGGTATATTATCGTATATTAGTATGGTATATTATAGTATGGTATAATATGTATATTACAGTATGACATATTATTGTATGGTATATTATAGTATGGTATCTTATATTATGGTATATTATGTATATTACGGTATGACATATTATGGTATGGTGTATTATAGTATGGTATGGTATATTATGGTATATTAGCATGGTATGTTATATTATGGTATATTATGTATATTATGGTATGACATTATGGTATGGTATTATAGTATGGTATATTATCATATATTAGTATGGTATCTTATATTATGGTATATTATGTATATTACGTATGACATATTATTGTATGGTGTATTATAGTATGGTATGGTATATTATGGTATATTAGCATGGTATGTTATGGCATGGTATGGTATGGTATCTTATATTATGCTATATTATGATATGGTGAACTGTGGAAGTGGCATCTGTATTCAGTATATAAGTATAGATGTATATATTTGTATACTGAGTGTGTATATACTCAGTAATATATATACTGTCAGTATATAACTTCAGGTCTAATCTTGAAAATTAAGTCGTAAAGTCACTGGTGATTAATAAATGTATTTTCTACACTGTTGCAGCACATAATTAAATCGTTGTTTAAGCATTTTCTCTGTCCTGTTTCTGACTTCAGGTGAGGAACAGGCTGCATTGTTAACCTGCATCACTCATCTAGTAAATAAACCATATCATCATGGTGTGCAGAGAATAGTTTAAAATATTATTTTTAGAGCTTCAAAAGTACAAATTGTACTTCAACTGTTTTCAGTGGGACAAAGAAAAGCTTTAGATTGAGAGACAGACAAAGAAAAAGATACAATCTAGCTGTTTAATTTAGTTATTTTCACATATAAAATGATAATACACAGGAAGAAGAAGATAACAAATGCTAGCTTGTGCAGTTGAGACAAAAAGCTGTGGGGTTTATGAAAAACATCTCAAACCAAAACCCAGCTGAATGTTACTGCAGATGATCCAGTGTTTACTGTACATCTAAAACCAACAGAGTTAAAGTGAGATAAATAGCTGCATGCAGAACCATACAGAAACATTTAAAGTTGGCAGCGGCTGTAATGAAAGCGCCGCCGGGCGAAGCGGAGGCGTCTGAGCGGAGCCGCTGTGTGTTCAGCCTGGATGTGACAAATCCAAACGGAAAAGGCAAGAACAAAAGGACAAACAGAGCCTGAGCGAACCGCAGCTCGACAAAAATAACTTTATTTCCCACAGACCAAAGTCAGCGGGAACGAAGGTTTGAAGCCGCCGGCGGTGAGGAGGGAGTTTACTCCATCAAGCCCGTGTGCAATGTCACGCACTGCAAAGACAAAGTCGTGTTTACAGTGAGCAGCGTGACCTTCACCCCGGGAAGGTCACCCATAGCATGCTTCGTAATATTAACAATAATAATACATATACAATAAGACAATTACATATTAAAGACGATTTATGATTCCAGTTTTTTAGGTTTTTGTCCACTAAATGTAGTTGAATGTTTTCTGTTTATGCCATAACACATTCCCCCCCCCCCCCCCCCCCCCCCCCCCGGTGTAATTAGCATGTTGGCGGCTGTCAGTCATCCTCAGTCCCGAGTTCATTTACACACTGAAACCAGGAAACCAACGTCCGCATGAAATGAACTGAGTTTCATTCAGAGATTCACAGTCTGGAAAACTGATGTCAACTCTGACAAGATTAAAACAAATTGTGTAACTCCTTACTGACAGAATGAAACACTTCTACAGACTGGATCAGGCAGATTTTACAGATATTAAAAAATGAACTTCTGGTAATGATCTTTGTAAACTGGGTGAACTGGTCGAGTTTACTGGCCAAAGCTAAAGCAGGGAGTTTGAAGTTTTAGCGGTGTGTTTAGTGGAGATGTTGAGGTGGAAAAGGAAAACAAGAAGATGGTTGTGTGGATTCAAATTACAATAATTCAAAGTCTTTGTTCAATAATATTCTCAGTTCCTTTATTACCACACTGACCACAAAACATTATTCCATTTCAAAATGTTATACGCATATCAGGTAATTTCATCAACTGTGATTCTACCCACTGAGCAATTTCACATTGTTTAGCCATTTAAAAGACGTCTAAATGGTTCTAGATGTCGAGGCTAAAATGAGGCTACATGGGGTTTAAAAGTGAAAGGGGTAAATGACACAAATAAAGCATCATCTTGTACATATGGACTTCTCTGCTGCATATTTTTGATATTTACAGCTGTGCATTGCTTAAATATGTAATAATGTATTTAACGCTTGGTCTAAAACCAGGCTCCACATAGCCAAAAAGATCCTGGACCATATGAGAGCTGAAGCACATTGAAATCTAGTGCTCAGTGGGAAAGTTACAATCAAAGTCTGGATCCTGGGCAGCACAGTGTGTGCTGACGAGCAGCCAAGTTAAAGACATGCACTTGAGTCCAAATTTTGATTTTGAGTCGTGACTCGACTCTGACTCAAGCACTGAGGACTTGAACTTGAACTCGGGACTGGATCACCTCAGACTCGGCTCCACGTCTTTTCAACGTTTCCCTAAATGTGTCCCTGATCATCAGGTTGGTTCACAGCATCAGCTGAACATTTAGCTGACAGGAGGATGAACAGATTGATGAGCGGGAACGTCGCTTGTCAAGAGACAGATGAAGATGAAGACGCTTCACCTCGTAATATGAGCCTTGCTTGAATTTTACATTAAGTGGCGCAAAAAGTAGAGCCAAATGTAAAAAAATATGTAAAAGGACAGTTGAGGAAAAGACTTCTAGCAGGGAGTACTGGACTCACTCACTGGTTGCTCAGACTCAGACTCGAGGACTGAGGACTTGAGACTGACCTGGTGACTCGGGCTTCAACTTGGGTTCAAACATTGAGGATTTGAGACTTGACCTGACTCGACTCCAACGCTGAGCCTTTCTGACAATCTTTTCTGAAAATGATGCGTAGCTGCAACGTCACGGTGAGCAGCAGCTTGTCACTTCCAGCTTCATGATGCGCTCGAACCAGGAAGAATATTCTGGGATGCGGGTCTGTTCATGACAGCAGCTGTTGTGTCTCTTGTTAAACCTGTCAGGCTCTCAGGCTGTGGATCGATCGCTGTAATCCTCCGTTTTAAGCAGGAAGTCACGAGGAGCCGCTTCCCAGCAGCCCCTGCAGGGGTTTGGGAAGCTTCCAGTCCCGTCTGGTCCGGAGGAGGAGGAGGAGGAGGAGGAGGAGGAGGAAGATGCTGCCTTCCTCAGCAGCATCCTCAAAGCAGCTCGCTTCACTTCACCAGCCTCTACTGATTCCTTTACTAACATCTTTCAGGTGCATTTTCCCGGAGTGAGGATGTAGCAGTTCAGTGTCTTGTGCAAGGACACTTTGACATGGGACATGGCTGCTGATCGGGGTCAAACCTGTGACCTGTCTGGTACGGGACAGACTAACTAGGACGCCATTTCCCCTTTCATTTTCACAGTTTTGTTTCATTTGCATTGGACCAATTGGGAACTAATTACATTTCCTCACGTCACTGTAATTGAGTAGCTTTTTTTGTGTTCTTTTACTTTTTGGAGAAAGTCAGTAATGTTATTTTTTACTTAAATACGGTTTTACTGTAGTTTTGTCCTTCAGTCCATTTTAAATCCCATCCATCGCAGAACAGATTGCGTGTCTCTCCATCAGCAACAGAAACTGGATCGACATAAAGAGGAATCTGACTTGCACTTTATTTTGTCATTTCTAATGTTTCCAGTTAAAAGAATCTAGTTTGAACTCTGACCTCTCTCCTTTTAGAATCACATGGAAAGACCACACAAAAGCACACCGGTACTTTTACTTCTACTTCACTAAAATATCAGCGAAGTAACAGTACTTCTACTTGAGTAGGACATTCTAGGACTGAATTTGGCTGTTAATGAAGATATAGAATATAGAGAAAGATAATTAGCCGCATATGATTGAATGTCTTTTTATCTGCATGTACAGTAACCTGACATTCTCCAGGCCAGCTGCACCTTCATACACAGAAATACTCCTCTACTGGTCAGTCTGCACACAGAAACAGTCGAACCAGCAACCAGTTATACCAGAATATCACTAAAGCTGTTCCAGTGTTTCTCTATTGATCGCTGAGAGGGAGAACGTCCCGTCTGATGTCTGTTAATCTGAAATAACAAGTAAACATGAATGATGCAGGCGGGCCTCGGGCCAATCAGTAACAAGTAAACAGACGCTGTAGCGCCGCCCTAAGGTCAATCAGTGTCATTTTGAAAATGCCGGAACAGAGTAATGACAGTAATGTTTTGTCAACATCCGATCGGCGGCGTCCGAGATGCTGCGTGTGACGGATCCACAGTCCCCGTTTCATCCTTCATCACGGAGGACAAGTCACGGCTAAAGTTATCCGTCCTAACTGATGTCAGTCGTCCATCTACAGACACCAGGGTTGAGACGGCAGCCATGTTGGCTCCACCCCACACTGGTCGAGGTGTTACTGGAGGGTGACAGGAACCCATCAGCACCTCAGGACAGAGACCCAAAACACTCCAACCATGAAACTACTTCCAACATTAAAAATAATAATAAATATTATAATTATAATGAAAAAAAACTGAATATACAACAAGCTACATATACAAACACAATGCATGAAATGATGTTATTTTCATTTTTTTCTTAAAGAGAATAAATATTTCATAGGTAAGTTACATGGAAGCTGTATGATGTCATATTTTGATTGTCATTAGTGTGAAATTACATTTTAAAAAGACAAGTATGACCAATGTGTTGACTGAGGCTATAGTGACATTTAATGTTACTTGAATAAATAATATAGAAACTTTACATGTGCTTTGTGTCTTTTTTTTGCTTTCCTAGACCATAAAGTGCTGCTTTACATAGCCATCACACACACACACACACACACACACACACACACACACACACACACACACACACACGCACTTCATACAGATGGGTTAAAAATAAAAGGCTGTGGAGGAATGTGGCTGCAGATAATCTATCAGCAGAGATAACAGCAGTAACACTCTGCCAGGTCCGGACAGTGGAAACTTTATTAACCAGCTGCTGTGAACCAAGCTTTACCAGCATTACTAACTGTGTCTTTTCCATAAAAATACTCCGTAATACTGTAATAATGTGAAATCTGTGTATGTTGTTGTGATTCGTACTCGGCCTGCTGCAGAAGCGCTGACGTCTGCATCCCTGCCTTTGTGCTTTAAATGGGAACTCAGGAGTATTTTGAGATATAAATGTTAATTTCTTCTTCCTGCTGACTCAGAGAAGGAACAAAGAAGAAAGTGACGACTCATCTTTCTGATTCGTTCTGATCTTCTGTCATGACTGAAAACTCAGCTTCTCGAGAAATTAGTTCCAGTATCTTCTCCTCTATTATACTCTAATCTGTTATTTCTTTAAATCTTATTTGTTATATATTGCATATATATCTTGATATTTTTATAATTTACTTGCATACCACATGCAGTATATCTCACATTTTGGGAGTATTTTCATGTTATACACTTCACTGAAGCTCCAGCTGCTGATACTGAGTGAAACATTCAAACCCAAGATGCTGCAACTTTATTTTCGACACATTTCCCTGTAGTTCAACCTGACATGTTTGGTGTCTTTGGAAACTTTGGGATCTTGACTAGAATTTAAAATAAAGTCCTGGGGGTTTGAACAAAGCTCGGAGGCACAGCATGAATCTGTAATGATGGAGCGACCGGCAGGACCGGCAGGGTGGAAGAGGTTCACGGGCAGAATAGTGTTTAACACCTTTTCAGGCAGTAGAAATACATGCTTTTCTGAAAATAACATAGTTTTTTGCTTCTATTAGTGGTTGTTTCCCTTCTGATAAGTAAGTAAGTAACTCAAAGTGCTTCATATAAAATAGATTGATTAAAACTATAAAAACAGTAAATGGATTAAAACAATTACATTACATTAAAATGACATTAAAATTTCAAAATCAAAAATAGTCCGGCATAGGAATAACCCTCTATACCAATGACAACAGCAATTCTAAAATCATCAACCCATGAAATGACAAGCAAACAAAAATAGAAGAACAGAAGAAGTAAATGTTTATTTATATACTAGCACACGTCTGGGAAAATCAACATGCTTCACATAAAAGCAAAACTTAAACATAGGAAAACAGTACAATGTTCAAATACACATTACTGTGTATACATATATACATTCACACACTGTAAAACAAAAAAAAACAACACTCAGTGATCCTGATGATCCCTGACTGGAGGTCATAGTTCACCGTCCTTTTTATTTACTGCTACACCACTGGCTGTGACCTTGTAGTAGTTGTGTCAGGAAAAACAAATCTGCCTTCAGACCGCAGATCTGACTGGATTCTGGATTCAAATTCAATTCAATTCAAATTTATTTGTATAGCACCATCTCATACAAAAGCAGTTCAAAGTGCTTTACATAAAAACAGAATAAAACAGCAGAAATGTGCAAATAAACAGAAACATCCATGCATACATACCTATAAAAACACATATAGCCTACAAACACACATACAAACAAACATAATGTGCAAATACAGTGTGTTCAGTAGTACAGTGTACAGTGGATTCACTTTAAACCATATACTGGACAAACCAGCTGTAAAGAGATAGATGAGGAACATTAACTAGACCTCACAGCTTCAAAACTGTGATGAACTGCGTGTTTCATTTGGACGGTTATAAGGCAGGAGAAGGATCATGGGAAGACTCTGAAACAATTAGTAATAAACATGGGGCGGGGGGAGGGGGGGGCATTTTCAAAATATTTGTCATGAATCACGTTGTGCTTTTAGACGAGACTCAGACCCACAGAGACGCTTCTCCTGGACAGATATGGCCTGGCCGCTGCATGCAAGACTGATTGTACTTTTGTGTGTGTGTGTGTGTGTGTGTGTGTGTGTGTGTGTGTGCTGGAGAGGACCATGAGAACATTGTGAAATTATAAATAGCGGCTGTAGATCGGCTGTAAAACAGATTTACTAGTTTAACCAAATAACCGTGCTTATGTAAAAACTCTACATCCCCAGTGATTCTGTATATTATGAGGATGTGTTTAACAGCACGGTGACTCACTGTTTATGTTCATCCCATCAGCAGGATCAGCAGACGTCTTCGCTCCGGTTTAGCGTCTGAAACAACACCGCTGTGATGAAAGCCATGAAACTGTTACAGCGCTGTCCTATTTTACAGTTTGAGGCGTTCCGGCGTGTTATCGCAGGTTCCTCTGGAGGGTTTTCTCACCGCGTCCCGCCGCCTGACGGACGCTTTGTTTTAGGAGCTGTAGGAACGACGGGGGGGGGGGGGGGGGGGGGGGTGTTTATGTAAGAGTCTCATCCAGCAGCCGCCGCAAATCCCTTCAGTCACACCGAGGAATCTGGAGTTGGGTCGGAGATTTCAGACGCCACAATAGGACGGTTTGGGCGGTTTGTGTTTCTAGATGATTTTCCTGTCAGAGGGTTTCGGTGACAGGAAATCCACGGGGGCCGACATGTTGGATCCGTTTCACAGCAAAGATCTTACTGCTGTTCTTAAAAAAAAACTCCTGATATCAGTGTTGGAGACTTACATGTTTTTACTTCTTCCAAGTTGGAGCCATTTTGCTGAGTTCAGGAAACCCATTTACCACCCAGGATGATGTTTCAGAATGAATTAAATGAATAAGAATCAAAATAAGGCCTTGATTTTTTCGCTTTTTGGAACGAAAGCCTTCATTGGTGTCTTATATTTGCATCTGCATTCTGCATGTGGAGGTTCAGTGTCTCGCTCAATTGAACCTACAAACTAATCCCTTAATAACCTTACATTTATATGAATTTACATTAATTCACCGCTTAATTCATGCAAAATCCCATTAAAATTAAAGGAATAGTTCACCCAAAAATGAAAATTCTGTCATCATCTACTCACCTTCATGCCAAATGAAACACAGGTGAAATTTGTTAGTCCATATAACACACAGGGAGGCTGCCAGCACAACTTGGTAGCAGCCTTCTCCAAAACAACTGAAGTCAATGGGGACCGGTTCTTTAGAGTTCCAAAACAAAAACAGCCAATCACACTGTGAATAGAAAGACATATACACCATGATTTGTTGCAAATCAATCAGCTGTAGTTAAGATTTGCACTAAATTATGGTGTAAATATACTGCAGGTCTTTTTGGAGCTCTGAAGAACTGGTCCCCACTGACTTCAGTTGTTTTGGAGAAGGCTGCTATGGAGTTGTGCTGCAGCCTCCCTGTGTGTTATATGGACAAACTTCACCTGTGTTTCAACTGGCATGAGGGTGAGTAGATGATGACAGAATTTTCATTTTTGGGTGAACTATTCCTTTAAGGGAGTTATTAATGGAGGAGACCCCATCCAAACCCTCTTAAACACACCCTTTATTTTTGACTGCTTACTATCTAACATAATGACAAATACAAACTTTCCGTCAATAATTCAGTAATAACAATGCACAACAAGGCATAAAAAAAATGCTTGATTACTAACATCTCCATGAATCAACCCATAATAGATCTCTTAAACACTCATGATACTTTCCCTTACAAAAAAGTCACATGTGAAAAACCACATGTTCAATTCAAAGCACATGTGCTTTTTGGACACATGTTAGTTTTCCTATGTGAACATGTGACATTTCCCATTGACATTTTCACCTGCGAGCTGTATTTGAAATGAAGTTTTCACATGTGAAAGAAATATTGACAGATCGAATGGCAGGTGAAAATGTGAAAAAGAAAGTTCACGTGGAAAAAAAACTAGAAGTACATTTTTTTTTAAATTTTTTTACATCGAAAGTAAAAACTGTAATGTGAGAAAAATTATGAAAAATGTGAAAACCACCATGTGTCCAGAAAACACTTTCACCTGTGACATTGTCGTAAGGGTCACTTTTTTTTAAAGCTATGTTATTTTTAAATGGATAATTAATGTTTATATAATGGAGAAATTAAGGACAGGGATAAAATTGGTTTGGTCGACCTTTTGTTTTGCTAACGGAGAAGCCCCGGCACCCTGCAGGCCGCTCTCATGTCGGAGTGAGGAACATTTGACAGTGTGTGACCCAGCGCTAGGCTAACACGCTAACGTGACAGATAGCTTCATACAGTTCAGTAAATAGAGCAGTCCGACGCCTGAGGCTGAGCAGAGAGCAGAGAGACACTGAGAGGATGTTTACTACAGGATGAGTTTCACTGGAGGAGGAGGAGGAGGAAGAGGAAGAGGATGAAGAGGAGAGGGAGGAATAGGAGGAAGTGGAGGAGGGGGTAGAGGAAGAAAAGGAAGAGGATAAAAAAGATGAATAGGTGGAAGAGAAGGAGGAAGGGCAGGAAGAGGATGAAAAGAAGGAGGAGAAGGAGGAAGATGAGGAGGGGGTAGAGGAGGAAGAAGAGGAGCAGGAGAAGGCGGAAGAAGAGGAGGAAGAGGATGAAGAGGAGGAGGAGGAGGAAGGGGTGAAGGAGGAAGAGGATGAAGATAAAGAAGATGACGAGGTGGAAGAGGATGAAGATGAGAAGGAGGAGAGAGAGAAAGAAGGGGTAAAGGAGGAAGAAGAGAAGAAGAAGGAGAGGGAGGAAGAGGAGGAAGATGACCAGCAGGAGAAGGAGGCAGGAAGAGGAGGAGGAGGAGGGGGTAGAGGAGGTAGAACAGGAGCAGGAGAAGGAGGAAGAGGAGGAGGAGGAGAGGGAGGGAGAGGAGGAGGAGGTAGGACAGGAGAAGGAGGAAGAGGAGGAGGAAGAAAAGGAGGAAGAGGAGGAGGGGGAGGAGAGGGAGGGAGAGGAGGAGGAGGTACGACAGGAGAAGGAGGAAGAGGAGGAGGAAGAAAAGGAGGAGGCAGTCTGGATGATAAATCATCAGCATGTTGAATAAAGGGAGAAAGTAATGGTGTTACATATACAGCTTACTGAGGATTTATAGGCTGAAACACTATGAAACATTTAGCAGAGTCTGTCAGTAGAGTTTATCAGTAGAGTTTATCAGTAGAGTTTATCAGTAGAGTTTATCCCTGCAGAGAGGTCGCTGCAGTTGAGTCCAATACGTTGTGAAGCTTTATCCAGAAGACATGGAGGCATTAGAGACCACAGCAGAGGAGGAAACCCACTCTGTTCACATTATATAACAATAACAGCTGTAGGGGGCCAAGTAATGTACAGTAAGACTAATGTATTTAATGAGCAATGTGTAATGTGTAATGTGTAATGTGTAATGTGTAATGTGTAATGTTCGTCATTCTCCAGAGAATACTCCATAAAGTCTTAACTGAGACGGTGTTTGACCTTAGAGGAAGAAGCAGTAATCTGGACTCTTTAGTAACATCTAACAGCGGCCATAGGAACTACAATGACATCGGCTATAGTGTTTCTATAGTGTTTCTATAGTGTTTCTATAGTCGTTCAGTAGTTGCTGAAATTGCACAATATTTTTTTTCAATCAAATGTTGTCGCGGACAGAGCAGGTCTGATGTGTGGAGGATGGAGTTTGTCTCAGAAACAGGGGCGGAGCCAAAAGGGGCGGGGCCAAAGGGGCGGCCATGGTGGCGCTGGCTACCCTTAAAATCTGATCGGCCATCCTTGGTGCCACCCAAATTTTCTTGTACATCATTGGCTGTTTAACTGCGATTGACATGTTAAAATTGCCTGAAGTGTAAGATCGCATTGTTTTAAGTGACCAAGGCGCCTTTTTGTGCTGAAGAGTGATAAGTGTCGCTTATGTTTCTTTTTTCCAGATATTCCATCCAGTCCAGAATCAGGTTTTCACCTAAATAATCATCGGACAAGTCAAATGAATCCTTGCAGTGATACAAACTTTGTCCTGCAGGTATTAACTTGGTTTGAGCATATTCAGACTTATTTGCTGTACACACAATTGCTTAAAAATAATCAAACCATATTGCATTATAGTTCATTTTTAACTCTCAACCTAATTTTTATGGTTATGGTCCTTGGACCCCCCCCAAGTTAGTGGTGTCCCCCCTGTTCCCCCCATTTAAAAAGTCCTAGAACTGCCACTGCTCAGAAACTCAGGACCAGAAAAACAGAAAAAACCATCTAGCTGGTGTTGGGAGGCGGACAGAGAGTACAGAGAACAAGTCACATCGACTCATCATCTTTAAAACTCTGAAAACATCCCAGTGTCCTCTCTTCTACTATCTTCTCTCTCTTCTCTCTTCAATCTTCCCATTTCTTCTGTCTTCATCTTTCTTCTATCTTCATCTTTCCTCTGTCTTCCTCTTTCTTCTATCATCATCTTTCCTCTGTCTTCCTCTTTCTTCTATCATCATCTTTCTTCTGTTTTCATCTTTCTTCTATCTTCATCTTTCCTCTGTCTTCCTCTTTCTTCTGTCTTCATCTTTTTTCTATCTTCAAATTTCTTGTATCTTCATCTTTCTTCTGTCTTCATCTTTCTTCTATCTTCAAATTTATTCTATCTTCATCTTTCTTCTATTTCCATCGTTCTTCTATCTTCATCTTTCCTCTGTCTTCATCTTTCTTCTTTCTTCAAATTTCTTCTATCATCATCTTTCTTTTATCTTCATCTTTCTTTTATCTTCATCGTTCTTCTGTCTTCACCTTTCTTCTATTTTCAAATTTATTCTATCTTCAAATTTCTTCTGTCTTCATCTTTCTTCTATCTTCATCATTCTTCTATCATCATCTTTTTTCTGTCTTCATCTTTCTTCTATCTTCAAATTTATTCTATCTTCATCTTTCTTCTGTTTTCACCTTTCTTCTATCTTCATCTTTCCTCTGTCTTCCTCTTTCTTCTGTCTTCATCTTTTTTCTATCTTCAAATTTCTTGTATCTTCAAATTTATTCTATCTTCATCATTCTTCTATTTTCATCTTTCTTTTATCTTCATCGTTCTTCTGTCTTCACCCTTCTTCTATTTTCAAATTTATTCTATCTTCATCATTCTTCTATTTTCATCTTTCTTCTGTCTTCATCTTTTTTCTGTCTTCATCTTTCTTCTATCTTCATCTTTCTTCTGTTTTCATCGTTCTTCTATCATCATCTTTTTTCTGTCTTCACCCTTCTTCTATCTTCAAATTTATTCTATCTTCATCTTTCTCTATCTTCATCTTTCTTCTATCTTCATCATTCTTCTATCATCATCTTTCTTCTGTCTTCATCTTTTTTCTGTCTTCATCTTTCTTCTATCTTCAAATTTATTCTATCTTCATCTTTCTTCTGTTTTCACCTTTCTTCTATCTTCATCTTTCTTCTATCTTCCTCTTTCTTCTGTCTTCATCTTTTTTCTGTTTTCACCTTTCTTCTATCTTCATCTTTCCTCTGTCTTCCTCTTTCTTCTGTCTTCATCTTTTTTCTATCTTCAAATTTCTTGTATCTTCATCTTTCTTCTGTCTTCATCTTTCTTCTATCTTCAAATTTATTCTATCTTCAAATTTATTCTATCTTCATCATTCTTCTATTTTCATCTTTCTTTTATCTTCATCGTTCTTCTGTCTTCACCCTTCTTCTATTTTCAAATTTATTCTATCTTCATCATTCTTCTATTTTCATCTTTCTTCTGTCTTCATCTTTCTTCTATCTTCATCTTTCTTCTGTTTTCATCGTTCTTCTATCATCATCTTTTTTCTGTCTTCACCCTTCTTCTATCTTCAAATTTATTCTATCTTCATCTTTCTCTATCTTCATCTTTCTTCTATCTTCATCTTTCTTCTGTCTTCATCTTTTTTCTGTCTTCATCTTTCTTCTGTCTTCACCCTTCTTCTATTTTCAAATTTATTCTATCTTCATCATTCTTCTATCTTCATCTTTCTTTTATCTTGTCTCTGCTCAGGACCTTCTGGATCTCCATGGTCTCCAGATGTGACCTTCTCTGTCAGGACTGCTGAGGAGAGTGGAAAATCACAGCTGTGAAGGTTGTGGAGATGTCATGGTATCTGGCTGGGACGGGACGGGGGGGGGGGGTGATGACCACTTATCCAAGCATTCCTGCTGCGGTCCGTGCCGTCACCAGGCTACCGTTACCGTTGCCGTTATCTCCCACGTGTCGGCGGCGGCGAGGAGCCGCCGGACGGCCGGTCCTGCAGAGCCTTGTATGGCCATGGCCCGCTGGGAGAAGGACGATAAGCAGCACAGCCAGCTATGCAGCCATGTTTAGAACAATGTCTGTTTCTGTTAAATTTAGAGCAGTTATCGGACGCAGCTCTCCCTCCTGAGCACACTCTCTTCTTCTCTAGCAGCTCCGCCAGGACCTCAGAGGTGAGTACAGGGCCAGAGTTGGTCCAAAAAGGATTTTTAAACACATTTATTCATTCACCAAGAAGAGGTTTTCATCCAGATGGGTGAGCGGAGGAGAGATGAGGTCTTTCCTTATAGAGAGGACGTGTTGGCAGCTGCAGATGTAATGCTAGGTCTGTGATATAATGATGTTGTAGTGATGTGGTAGTGTTGTAGTGATGTGGTAATGTAGTGATGTAATGATGTAATGATGTTGTAGTGATTTAATGTTATAGTGATGTAGTGATCTAGTGATGTTGTAGGGTTTTAGTGATGTAGTAGTGATGTAATGTAGTGATGTTGTTGGAATGATGCGGTGATGTAGTGATGTAGTGATGTTTTAATGCTGTAGTGATGTTGAAATAATGTTGTGATGCTGTAGTGATGCTGTAGTGATGTAATGTAGTGCTGTTGTAATGTTGTTACAGTGATGTAATGATGTTGTAGTGTTGTAGTGATGCTAGAGTGATGTAATAATATTGTAGTGATGTTGCAGTGATGTAGTGTTGTATTGATATTGTAATAATATTGTGGTGATGCTGTAGTGATGCTGTAGTGATGCTGTAGTGATGCTGTAGTGACAGGAGCTCTAGCTGTTATAACCAACTAAAGGTTTGAGCACGGAAATCAGTTTCTCTACTGATTGTCATGAAATCACATCTTATTGGTTAAAATACAGATTACCAAACGCACTCCTGCTCTCAAGTTGTTCATCGTCTGTCATATTAAAAAAAGAATGAATGAATGAATGAATGAATGAATGAATGAAGAATTGACCTGGTGCATACAATGGAAACAAACAATTCTAATGACAACATGAATTAACATTGCTAAACTGAGCATAATGTATTGTGTTTTGTCTGTGGACATTCTTAGCTCATTTTAATTGAATGTGGATCAGAAAATGATCAAAGTAGATATTTCTTATTATAATAATTATTATTCTTTCTGCTGAGAGCACAGATCTTTAGGTTATTTTTACTCTTTGAGGTTTGTTTGGAAGTGTCTAGGGAAACTGACCAAAGCACATGTCCTCTCTGTCCTTCTAAACAGACCAACAGTAGTATGATAATGGCCTCTCAGTGCCACCATCATTACTGTTGTTACTCCAGCTGATATTTTTAGGAGTACTTGAATCTCCATATCAAAGGAGAGGCACTGGCTGCAACTTTAATTGATGCAGTATTTTACTCAATCCTAATATCAGTTTAACAACACTTCCCATGGGACAGAGTGAACTCCATTTTCACCAACTCTGTTCACAAAGCTGACTCCTGGTTCAGTGATATTTCATTTAGCAAACATGTAGACTGGCAGGAAGACAGCGTTGTCCCAGTTGACCTGTATATGTCTAATACTCTGCATGTATCTGTCTATTACAGTAACACTAAGGTCTGGCTGGAACCTCTTTAACGGTCTGACAAATTTATACAATAGGTTAGGGATTCAGTGTCTTGCTCAAGGACACTTCAGCAGGTTGGGGGTTTGAACCTGACGGTCTCCCTCCTCACTGCTCCACCCTGCTGGCCACAGAAACAGCATTTACCAACACAGAGGATGATCCAGGGTGAACATTCATACAGAAGTTGTCAAAATGAACGATGCACTTTAAGCTTGCTATTGATTTCAACAACAATAAGCTAACGGGATGGCTGATACACTGACTTGAAACAGCCCGCTCAACAGTTCAGAAACCAAACTGTATCAACAATTATAATGAAAGCACCTATCAGCCTTATAGCCTGTAGACCTACAGTATTGTAATCTGGACTTTCAGTAAAGTGTGTCTTCTTTCTACTGAAGATGTGAAGGTCTTCAGAGCATCAGGACTGAAGCCCAGTCTGTCTGACCCAGAGACCATAGAGGGCTGACTAATATTAAAGGGCTAATCTGTTTTAATTTTTACAAAAAAGGTTACAGGTTAGTCCCTCTGTGACTAAGAATCTCTCTTTCAATGAGGTCTTTCAACATACAGCAATGTATAAAGTCAGAATACAGTCACAGTCACATAAAAGAAAGAGCAAGATAAAACCACTCAAAATACAACAAAAACTATAACGTTGTGTTAAAATTAGTAATTACAGTTGTGTGTTAATAACTTGTATAACCAGACTGTGTTGAACTACTGACCCAGGATCAGCCCATTCAAATACATCTAAAGCCAAATCAATCAGTCATCAGACATTAACAAGCACAGGACATGTTGACACCGCTGTGGGCGGGGCCAGTCGGCTCTGAGCTGACGTAGAGGTCCATTGGCTGCTGGCTGGCTCTAACAGAGAGAGATGGCTGATGGGTAATTTGACCCGACACATGGCCGCCGTGACTCAAGATCCCAGAGAGAGGAAAACCTCTCGCTGCTGCGTTATGTAATACATATCTCTGCAGAGGGAGATACTGTATTATACACAAATGTGTGCACAGATAATATAAATAATTTGAAAGCTGATCCAAGCCGCTCATATTAGTAGCTGGACAGAAATGAGCGCTCAGCAAGTGTAAAGGTGCATTAAATAGGATTTTAATTTAATTTAATTTAATATGCTGTATGTGCTGGGGGTTTCATATAGTATCATGTTTACAGTATTGTGCATGGTGATATATGTGACTTATTATTTATGTCAACTACAGGCGATGTTGTTGCAATTCCTACGGGTTGCAAATGGATGCTGATAAAAGTCATGGATTACTTAATGTCCCTTTAATTTAACAGAAAATAAAGAGGTCAGAGTGTTTTTTTACTAAAGTACATGAACTCTTACAGGGATCAAACCAGCGGTCTTTCAGTTACAGGACAGTCTTTCTATTCAGCAGATTGCCCGACCACCTGAGATTACACTGGGACTCGAACCCACAACCTAGTGCATGTAAAACTACTGCACTACAGAAGCAGTAGATGTTTCTGCTGTTTTATCAGAAGGAGACATCAGCAGTTGATTCAGATGGTGGAATGAAAGTGTTCGCTTACTGTTTGAGAGAGAGAGAGAGAGAGGGGGGGGAGAGAGAGAGAGAGAGAGAGAGAGAGAGAGAGAGAGAGAGAGAGAGAGAGAGAGAGAGAGAGAGAGAGAGAGAGATGAAGAAACAGAGCTGGAAGCATCACAGTCGGAGCTGCTGAGCAGACAGAGGAAGACTGGTGTATTGTCAGTGTTTCTTGTTTCCACCTCCAGATTATCTGACAGGATTAGTATTGTTGTTGTTTTAGGAAAATGGATATTCTGAAAAAGTCCTGAGAACTTGGAGCTTCAATGATTTTCCTGTCACATCCTGAAACTGTTTGACTGACGGTAGGTTTCTATTCTTCTACCGACGCCTGCAGATATATAGTTTAATTTACCAGTCTGGAATCGTACTGAGGTTATATAATAGATATGGTATAGTAGTACAGGATATTATATATTATAGTGCAAAGTATATGGTATAGTAGGATAGTATACAGTATAATAGTATAGCATAAAGTATATGGTATAGTAGGATAGAATAAATTAAGTAGTATAGAATAAAGTATAGTTGTATAATATTGTATGCTATGGTATAGTGTTATAATAGTGTAGTAGTATAGTATTGTATGGATAGTGATTTATATGATATATACAGTTTAAACCTTCTCCTCTCCATCTCCATCTCTCCTTCATGACCAAAGGTTTAAACCTCTTTTAAGATTCTCCAATTATCTCAGTAGTTAGTATGAGTCACTATGTCGCTCGGTCTATAGTGTCAGTTGGGTCTGTAGGTCCCCCCAAACACCTGCTGTGTGGTATACAGAGATATAATACCTATATATCACTTGGTACGGCAGCAGGCTGTGCTGCAGGGTCCTGGGTTCAAGTCCTGAGGCTGGCAACTGATCCACACACAGTTTGACTCCTGAACCCAGCGAGCACAGAATGTTTACATTAGGCTGTTTTAGCATTTTCCCACCAAGATTCAAAGAAAAAGTTCCGCCCCACACCAATATTAATCTTTTAGTTTGATAATATTGATTGATGTTGCACACAGTCAAGAAAGGCCTAAATAATAGATGATTGATTAGGCCTTGTCATGAACATCCTTATTAGTTACTGTATAATCTAAACAAGTATAAGTCTACATTAAGGTACCATTTCTCAGAATGGCCCCAATAAGGCAACCTGCACCAATCTGATTGCAGTTTATGAATTGCGCACTTGTTTAAGATTTTTTAAGATTGACTGGCAACGCAACACAACGCAACGCAATGTAAAGTAACGCAATGCAACGCAGTGTAACGCAGCGTAATGTAGTGTAACGTAGCGTAACGTAGCGTAACGTAATACAACGCAACGTAATGCAACGCAACGCAACGCAATGTAAAGTAACGCAATGCAACGCAGTGTAACGCAGTGCAACGCAGCGTAATGTAGTGTAACGTAGCGTAACGTAGCGTAACGTAATACAACGCAACGTAATGCAACGCAACGCAACGCAATGTAAAGTAACGCAACACAACGCAACGCAATGTAAAAACACAACGCAGCGTAACGTAACGTAGCGTAACGTAACGTAACATAACGTAGCGCAATGTAACGTAACGTAACGTAACGTAACGTAACGTAACGTAGCGTAACGCAACGTAACATAACGTAGCGCAATGTAACGTAACGTAACGTAACGTAGAGCTACGGAATGGAACGGAACAGAATGGAACCACTGACTTCCTTTTAGCAGCAGAATTGGGTGTCTGTTCGATTTGAATCCTTGTAGATCTTAGTGCAGCCTTGACCATCAACACTGCTGACCATTAAATTTTACTTGATCGCCTCAAATCCTCTTCTTCTTCGTCAGCACACATTAGACTACCTGTGGAGTTCCTCAAGGCTCAGTCTTAGGTCTCATCCTGTTTTCAATTTATATTCACCCTCTTGGCCATATCATCTGTAATCACAATTTCTCCTTCCACTGCTATGCGGATGACACACCGATATATATTTACCCCTGAATCTCAGTGACTTGAACAGCCTCACCACTCTCATTTAATGTCTTGATGACATAAAGTGCTGGATGTCACAAATTAAATAAAATCAACAGAAATAAAATAAAATAAATCAGAAATAGTTTTATTTGTCCCCCCAGATATCTTTAACCAGATTAATTCATTTTGATGCTGATTTAAGTTTTGATTAACAGGTAAAGAGAGTGGTGAAGTCCTACATCCTTCAGCTGAGAACCATTTCTAAAATTAAGATACCTTTATCATTTAGTAATCTGGAGAAAGTAATTCATGCTTTTATTTCTTTACGTTTAGACTATGGTAATTCTTCTTAACTCTTCTGGCATATCAGGACTCCTATAGGATTTTGAATGACCTGCCTGACGAGCTTAGGCTAGCAGAATCTGCATTAAATCACTTCTGAAAACCTATTTTTATAGACTTTGATGTGATGCCTTTGCCTTATTATTTTTACTCTCATATTGTCTCATTCTGTGCTCTTACCTTATATCTTCTGGTGCCTTGCTTTTACTTGTTTTATTTTATTTGAGCAAACTGTGTTTGAAAAAAGTGCTGTATCAAGTGTATTATTATTATTATTATTATTATTATTATTATTAATAATAATAATATTATTAGCCATGAGACAACTCTGCTATGTGAACATTACTTAGTGAACTATTCAGATTTTATTTATTTATTTTTTAATGTGGATGTATAAATGCAAAACATAATTAGCAAACACATCATGCAAAAAATGTGGACTATAAACACACAATACATCAAAAAAAGGACTTTAACTTTCAAGTTACTAAATCTCAATTCCAAAGGCAGCTACATAGGCCAGTCATATTAAGTTGAATGTTAATTAGCAGTATGTGCCAGTGTTAAAAGAGCTCTGACAATCATCACTTTTATATGCAAGTTTTCCAAGTTAGATAAACCAGAGGAGACAACTTGTCATAGTGCATAGTGCATAGTAAGTCACAAAAACTGTATTTAAAGTGGCTAGGGGAACTGTCAGAAAACTATGACATCATGTCAAACACAGACAAACTGCATCGGCAGAGAGTGGATGGCAAAAAGAAAAGCCCATTTCCACATGCGGTCAGATAGAAACCAATGCACTAAAAACTCCTCTCCATGTGTTGCAGGGTTAAGGGGGCTGAAGTGTCACCATGGGCCAGGCTGGGACCTCATCGCTGTTCTGCACCTATCAGCTGGTATTCATGTTGACCATCATCTCATCCGAAATCCCATATTCAGTGGCAGGAGGTTCTACCCTGACCCTTGAATCCAATAACACACTCAGCAACAACACTAAATGTGGTGGAAGCACTGGTTGCATAGAGGGCGTTATCCTGCCAGTATGGAAGCCAATGAACCCGGCCTTCACTGACCGGATAGCCAGAGCCACCATTTACTTTGTGGCGTTGGCCTACATGTTCCTGGGCGTCTCCATCATTGCTGACCGCTTCATGGCTTCCATCGAGGTCATCACCTCACAGGAGAAACAGATCACCATCAAGAAGCCAAACGGTGAGAAGATCACCACGACGGTACGCATCTGGAACGAGACGGTATCCAACCTGACCCTGATGGCCCTGGGTTCCTCTGCCCCAGAAATCCTCCTATCAGTTGTAGAGGTATGTGGTCACAATTTCCACGCTGGTCAACTGGGCCCAAACACCATTGTAGGAAGCGCCGCCTTCAACATGTTTGTCATCATTGGCCTTTGTGTGTCCGTCATCCCCGAAGGAGAGACCAGGAAGGTGAAGCACCTCAGGGTGTTCTTCGTCACAGCTGCCTGGAGTATCTTTGCGTACATCTGGCTTTACCTAATCTTAGCTGTCATTTCTCCAGGGGTTGTTGAGATATGGGAGGGCCTTCTCACCCTCTTCTTCTTCCCCCTGTGTGTTGGGTTTGCTTACGTCGCCGACCGGAGACTTCTTTTCTACAAGTACATGTACAAACGCTACAGAGCAGGGAAGCAGAAAGGAATGATCATTGAAACTGAGGGAGAGCCACAGCTTCCCTCCAAGGTAGATATTGAAATCGATGGCAAAATGCTGAACTCCCACAGAGAGGAGTTCATAGTTGGAGCGATGGGTTTCGATGAGAAGGAGCTGGATGAGGAGGAGGCAAGGAGAGACATGGCCAGGATACTGAAGGATCTGAAGCAAAAACATCCAGAGAAGGAGATGGAACAGTTGATAGAATTGGCCAATTACCAAGTTTTAACCCAGCAGCAGAAGAGTCGTGCCTTCTACCGTTGTCAGGCGACTAGGATCATGACAGGAGCAGGAAACATCTTAAAGAAGCATGCCGCTGACCAAGCCAAGAGAGCCGTTCAGCATGATATCTGCTCTGAGGTTTCAGAGAATGACTTTAACTCCAAGATTTTCTTTGATCCTGGTACCTACCAGTGTCTGGAGAACTGCGGTAGTGTAGCGTTGAATGTGGTGCGTCGTGGTGGAGACTTAACAAGCATCGTTTCAGTGGATTACCGGACTGAAGACGGCACTGCGAATGCTGGCTCAGACTACCAGTTTACCGAAGGAACTGTTGTGTTCAAACCAGGCGAGACCGAGAAAGAGATCAGGATTGACATTATTGATGACGACATCTTTGAGGAGGACGAGCATTTCCTGGTTCACCTCAGCAACGTGAAGGTCATATCTGAGGGTGCTGGCTCACGGCAATGTGATGCGAATCATGTGGACGCCGTCGCAGGCCTCGGTCTGCCGTGCACAGCCACGGTCACCATCTTCGATGACGACCATGCAGGGATCTTTATGTTTGAGGAGCCGGTGTTGACTGTGAGCGAGAGCATCGGGGTGATGGAGGTGAAAGTGATCCGGACCTCTGGAGCTCGCGGAGTTGTGGTGGTGCCGTACAACACCATGGAAGGGACGGCCAAAGGAGGTGGAGAGGACTTCGAGGACACACATGGAATCCTGGAGTTTGAGAACGATGAGATCTTGTAAGTCCAAACCTTCCTTCTTACCTAAAGGTATACTGACACAGTTTTAACTCCCATTTTAGAACAGAAAAATAAATGAAGCTGCTAGCAGCAATGAACAGGTTGCCACAGTGTGACAAAAAAGGCACTGAGTTCCCTGATTGCCACAAAAAGCATTGTGGGTATTAGAGTCTTTGTTATTTCACAACATAAGTTTCTGTTGTTTCTCAACGTAATGTGACTTGGATATCTTCAAAATTATGTTTCTGACCAACCTGTAGATTTTAAATGGATCAATTACCATGATTTTACAGTCAGTTTAACTTTTTGTTCAAATTTTAAAAATATTGATAGGTTAAAGGATAAGGCTGGTGTTTTTTAATGCATTTCTTACTGTCAACAAATCCTATGAAAATAACAAAATCAACAATGTATTTGCTCTACTCCCGTTACTTTCCGACTTCCCACGTTCCGTTTTTAGCCTTCAAATCGGAAGTCATTGGCTCCAATTGTAAGCTAAAAACCAGCTCATAAAGACACAGTTTCAATTTAAAAAATCGCTAACTGTTACCATGAAAAGTCAGACTGTTGTAGTTATTACCAAATCAAATTCAAATGGGAACAAATTCTTCATTACGCCGGGGACTATTTTCTGTGCTACGGAACTACTTTCCCGAGATGGAAAACGTGTTTACGGTCGGCTTATTAAGTTGTTTGAGGAAAAAGTCGGCCGGCCCGGTGCATCGTGATGATGAAATATGCTGCAGAGCAGCAGCATGGCTCTGTGACGGGTTTTTAATCTTTTTTTTTAATACAATGGAGCTCTATGGCTGCTGGGACATGAGGCTTTACTGGGCACCGGCTACATGGACGAGACTTGTTAGCAAAACAAATTCATTGCTGATTTTGTTATTTTCATAGGATTTCTTGACGGTAAGAAATGCATTAAAAAACACCAGCCTTATCCTTTAATAACTTGTCCATTTTTGGACCTTAGCTTTTCACAGACTAAGTAAAGGCACAACTAATTAATTTACTTGCTAAATTTCGTGTCATTATGAGCTGTGGAACATGAGAACAAGATTTTTTAAAGTTTTTCAAAAAGACCAAAATGGAGGCCAAAAATTTATAGCAGACATTATCGGTCCTTGAGGCAAAAATGTACAGCATGTCCAAATACATATCTGTACCAAGTTTCATATCTCTTCGACTGAGCCTTAGCATTTGAGGGCTTGTTATAGCGCCCCCTGTGGGCCAATCAGTACTATTCTTTGTGTTCATGTTAGGCTGCGGCCACACTGATCCGTCAGAAAATGGACAGAATTACTAACGGATAGATTTCTGTCCGTTAGGCTGTTTTGGAACGTCAACGTGTTCGCCGCTATTTTTTTTTTTTTTAAAGTAGGAACGCCTCTGAGTTGCAGTGACAAATCCGTCCGTCCGGAAATCTGACGGAAACGGACGCGTCATCAGCGTTGCCCGGACAACGGACAGCTCTCATTGAAAATGAATTGAAATGAACGGAGACGGACAGACACAACGGATCAGTGTGGCCGCGGCCTTATGAGTCACCAGGACTATCTATGTGCCCAACTAGAAAAAAAAGTTACTAATCTGTACCTGAGTTATTGGACTGAATACAGACGCTGAGGTCTAATCAGCTTTAGGTGTTGTGGAGATCCAGAACATTTCTACTCCAATGGGGCCCAGTGGGAAATCATATACCAACAATTTTCCCACAAACCAATTTGGTTGTGTCATTATTATGCTCAGGTAGACACTTCCAAAGCCGTTTCCTGTTTCAGTATACCTTTAAAAATCTGTTTTCTGTCATGGTGACCTGTCAACAAGAGCAGGTAACAGCAGATTGGAGTTTTCTACAGATTATCTCTTCCCAGTTTTGGGTTTAAATGACCCAATCCCTTAATGAAAATAACATTTCTTATCATTTCGACAATTAAGCCAAATGTCCATCTGAATTTCCTCTCATTCCTTTAGCTAGTTGTCATATTCATCCGATGTGCTGTTGTCCATCCCTGTGAAATTTAAATCCATTCTCTCAGGTTAGACCTCTCCGTCTGTCCCTCTTTCTCTCCATCTGTTTCTCTCTATCTGTCTGTCTGTCTCTCTATCTGTCTCTCTCTCTGTCTGTCTGTCTCTCTATCTGTCTCTCTCTCTGTCTGTCTGTCTCTCTATCTGTCTCTCTGTCTGTCTGTCTCTCCGTCTGTCTGCCTCATCACCTATACTGTTGCTGCTGAGCTGTCAATCACTGCTCTGCTTGGCTCTTCTGAGTTTTATACAGACAGGACCTTTTTCATATGGACACACACACACACACACACACACACACACACACACACACACACACACAGTTAGATCTTCTTTGATTGACAGTGCATGTGTGTTAGACTGGTCTGTACAGTCGAGAGAGTCTAATTGGACGATTCCTCTCTGTTGTGTCGACCAGATGACGGGGTTTTGATGATTGGCTGTTTGCCGAGGCAGAAAAAAACAAACACAGCAACAAATGATCATTATGATGCTAATCCAACGATGCATTTACATGTTGAAGCAGATTATAATCCACGTAGAGAACAGGATTAGAGACATTTGTTTACCTGTTCACAAACAGAAGGCAGAGCTCTAACAGACTAACACATACTGACCGATCTGTTAGAGAGAAATGTGTTGAAATGAGATGAAGTTCTTAAAAGGACCAAACTCAACATGTCAATCACTTAATTTCAGTGTAAATTAAATTCAGGAAAGGGATTTCAAGATTTAAAAACATGAAATCTTTTGCCACACAAAGTTATCATATTCTTAATTATAAATAACTAATTGATAAACTTTAGGATATTATGTGAGTTGTAGTTTCAATTTCCATGTTGGATTGGGTGAATTAAAGTGAACTGTCCCTATTCCTGGTCCCCAGTCCTGCCAGTAACACCGTCCACCTTTAGACTGGAGCTCCTTCATCGGACTGGTACCTTTGGATTTACATGCTTCACATAGCGGCTGGCAGCAGACTTTTCCATGGCTATGGGTGGCAGGAATGTAATGACAATACATTTATTCCCAGAGGATAAACACGGCCAGTCGGTACGCAGACAGAAGCAGCGTCTTGAAATGGAAAACGTGGCACGCTCATTCTTGGTTTAAGCTTATTAATGATGAGACCGCCGTACATTTACACAGGAGCGAACGGACGGCTTTGAAGTGTATGATGTAGATGTCGCTCAGCGGCTTTGGCATGGAGAAGGAGAGCCTTATATAGCCAGAGTGCCAGCCGCCACAATGAAGTCTTCGTCTAGCTGCTATATGTTAGTATGCCACAGGCTGGAAACACACAAGGCCGAGCAGACCTCTGGAATCTGTTTCTTTTCTCACACCTACAGACTTTTACAGAAGAATGCATTCATAAGAAGTGTGTTGATTTGTAAGGTAGGCTAATAATAGTAGGTAACAGTAACCTTATTTGCATAGAACTTTCTTAAAAGTTTGAAGTGGTTTAACAATCAAATACAAAACATCAAACTTAGAAAAGAAAGGAAGAAACTTTTTTTTTCCCCCTTTGAAGGGAAGATTTGCCGAGCCCTGTGTTGCTTTCCAGTATAAACACACTCTTCTACTGGTGGACACTGGGAGCTGACCAGTACAACCGCAATCTAATATGTATAAAATAAATTAAAAGAAGCAAAAAGGTAGTGCAAGATGAAAGGTAAAGAACAGAGGCTGGAAATGATAGATTCAAGATTCAAGACAACTTTACTGTCCATTATTGCAAGCAACATGGATTCTTTTCTTTGGCTTGTGTCAGGCTAATCAAAAACAAAGTACAAATTAAAAAATGTAAGTAAAAATGTCAGGTTAAAAGACATCACAACAAAGCAAGACTGTAAAAATAAGTTTAAACAAGCGATTTAAAAGACGATGGTGACTCTGCAGTCTGAGGTCCTCAGGCAGCTCCGTCACCTTTAGTCGGTCTGGGCTACAGATGTCAGAATAAACACTGAATAACACTGATGAGAGCGCAGGGGACCAGCTGGTCGGACATCATCTCCAACAACTACAGCAGTCCAGCAGCTCCTCAGTGTCCGGGCCTCCGAAACACACTGAACACCTTATTATAGAAATAAATCACCTGCTGGCATCCACAGTGGAGCTGAAATACAAGAGAATTTGGTAACCCTTTACATTACTGGCTTTAATGACTGGAAATAACTCAGTCATCTCCAGCATAATAGAGAGGAAAGGAAAGGAAAGGAAAGGAAAGGAGGAAAGGAAAGGAGGTCATTGGGTGGGAGGATGGGCGGATACATTTATCGGTTCAATGCCCAATTCATTCAAGAATTGACCTAATCTTAAGTTGTTTTACTCGCCAAAGTTAAGCTAACCTTTTCATGGGACGTCTTGTGACGCCTCACCTACAGTCGTTCCTTGATGATGACTGTTACCAGGAGATGATGTCATCAGTCGGCACCCAACGTTCCTCGAGTGTTTCAACTCTTAACCGTAACACTCTCCAGTCGGCGGTCAGCAGCGGCGGCCCGTCTCAGGACGCTGTTTCTGCTGTTCTTCTCCCTTTCACTGTCACTCCTAATTAATGGTAGCGCCCCCATCAGGCCCGATTGGGTAAATATTTCTTGAGGAGCATTTGCACGTCATCATTGGTCCTAATCTGACATCTCTGCGCTTTATATTTGTTATATCCTGTTAATGTCACAATTATTTTGAAAATCACCATAAGGACACACATTAGAAGAAGTGAAATTAGCTACTGAGGCCAAAACCTCTTGTGGAAAAAATTTATCGACTTTATATTTTTAGCAGAAGTTGGGTTGTGGACTTCACGGAGTCGGGCGGTTTGGAGTCTTTTTGGAGCCGGACTCTAGTGGACATTAGAGGAACTGCTGCTGCCCTCACTTCAGGATTGGCTTCAGGTTTGGCCGCTTGGTTTCAGCCCTACAGGCTCGAACCCCTAATAGCTCTGTCAAGTCAGTGAAAGATACAAACACCAAAGACAAGGAACAGTGATGAAACGCTTCCTCTCTGATGCCTCCTCCCCATTGGACACTTTACCCAGAGCGACTCAGGTCGGGGGTCGGGGTTTGCCGATTCATGTTGACAAACCTACAGAATAAGTCTCCGTTAAACTAAACCCTCTGAACTTTAACCACGGAAAGAGCAGGATGAGGCCAGGAGGCGTGCTGCGGAGCGACACCATCTGCTGCTCCGCCTCCTCCTGCCGGATCCCGCCAACAGACAGAGACCGCCATGAAGCCAAACAGAACGAGCCGAAGGCCATCAGACACTGGAAAAAATCCAAGACTGCCAACCACAATAACATGACAAAAGCTAAACAGAAAGTATAACAATGAACACCAAAATAAAAACACAACACCAAAATGGCAGCCGACAGATACCTGATGTTCCCTGATAACATATAAGGGCTGCGGTCAAAAAAAATACGTCCTATGTCTTTTCCTAACCACTTTTCCTTGACCTCGATGGAAAACGTCATGAGGTCAAGGAAAGATGTGAAGGAGAATTCATAAGGGCTTAGGAAAACCGTGTTGTTTCATGCAGGCTATATAAACGTGGACAACCCGGTGAAAAATATTGCTTCATCACCAAGGTTGGAATTGAAATAAAAAAGGAATATCGCTTTAAATGTTGCTGCCGCAAAGAATTGTGGGACGGCATTATCTCCTTTCCTTTCGTAAAGGATGGTCCAGTGTATCCTATGCTAAAGGAGATAAGTAAGGAAGCATCGAAGCACCTTTCCTTAGCATGTAGAGAATTTGAACAGCTCTTATCATGCTGCCACTTAGATACTTCCGGGTCATTTCACTCAGTTAGGAACCTTCCTAAGCAAAAAAGACAATTCAACCGCAGCCAAGGTAATCTCGCCAGGCCAGACCCAAATCAGACATTTTACCCAGATCTCGCTTTGGGTCTGGGAGATGCCTTCCCCTTTTTCTGTCAGTCAGTGCTTCCTGGTTGACCGCGAAGCTCCTGCTCGTATTTTCATTGGCTACACAGAATGTCAATCAGCGACTCACAGAGAGACGGCGTATTAAACTTCCTGAGTTTGTCAGTTTCTACGGAAGCGTAATGCATTCACTTGAGAAAAAAAAAAATTGCCCTGTTTTTCTGAATTAACGAGATAATTATCTCAGAAAAACAGAGCAGAATTTTTTTTTTTTTTCAAAAATACTCTGTTTTTCTGAATTAACGAGATAATTATCTCAGAATAACAGAGCAGATTTTTTTTTTTTAAATGCTGTTTTTCTGAATTAACAAGATAATTATCTTGTTAATTCAGAAAAACAGAGCAGAATAATTTTTTTCCATGAAAACTTCTCAGAATTCTGAGATAATTATCTCGTTAATTCAGAAAAACAGAGCATTTAAAAAAAAAAAAAAAAAAAAAATTCTGCTCTGTTTTTCTGAGATAATTATCTTGTTAATTCAGAAAAACAGAGCATTTAAAAAAAATCAAAAAAAAATCTACTGTTTTTCTGAGATAATTATCTCGTTAATTCAGAAAAACAGGGCAATTTTTTTTTTCTCAAGTGAATGCGTTACGCTTCCGTAAGTTTCAGACTCTGTCCTGCCTCCGGTTTGTGCTGACATCACATTACAGAGATGAAGCCTTTACAGAAGCTGTTTACAGCAGTTAGATGTGTTAGCATGTTGCTAACAGGCCACGGAAAAAAGCTTCTTTGCTCAATTCTGATTGGTCATCCGTTTCCTTTGCTGTCTCCCCCTCTTTTGTGTGGAACAGGTAGGGAGATTAGTTTCTTGCTTACGTATGAAACCAGGTAGAGGTTGCATAAAAGGTGCAACATATTTTTCAGTAAAAGTTTTACTTTGGCAGTTCTGACTGGAGATCAATTTTTTATTCTGGGTTACTCCATCAGCGTGACAGAGTATCATCACTGTGCCAAAATAAAGTGGTTTAATTTAATATATATCTGATCCACTCTAGAAGGTACTGTAGATTAACCCCTCACACCCTGATTTCCCCTTAAATTGCCCCTTAAGTAGCTTCAAAGTAAAAAAATAAATACAAAATACACACTGTACAACAATGTCACATACACTTTCTGTATCTGCTCATTCCAACACTTCATTGCAGCTATATCACGCTTATACTAAGTGAAGTATTCAAACCCAAGACGCTGCTCCATGACATCAAATGGAGAAAAATCTATATGTTTGTGCTTTATTGTATGTTTCCCTGCAATTTAGCATCTTTGTTATCTTTGGACCCTTGGGATCCCGACTAGAATTTAAAGTAAAGTTCTGTGGGTTTGAACAGGTTCATATTTGGGTTTACCTGGGCTGAGCTTATTTGTCATCAGATCACATTTAGGTTTAAGCAGCATTTAGGTTTGAACAAACAATAAAAGCACTAAAACCAGTGGAAAAATAAAAATATAAATGTTCAGGTAGGACATAGAAACCCAGGGGATTTTTAGAAAAAAAGAACAAAAATGAGGATGACAGAGAGACAAATCACATCAAAACTCAATGAGGAGGATGGAACAAAAACAACAGCAGAACAAACAGGAGAAATGAAGCAACTAAAATAGACCTGATGCCGTTAGAGATACAAGGGAACGTGAGTGTGACAGAGTCGGAGTGTGTGTGTGTGTGTGTGTGTGTGTGTGTGTGTGTGTGTGTGTGTGTGTGTGTGTGTGATGTCTGACTGTGATGATGATAGGGAATAAAAGGTGAGCAGGACAGTCTGTTCTGTCGGTGCTTCTTCTCTGCAGCCTCTCTCTCTCCTCAGTCAACATCAACTCGTCTCCCTTTCATTAACATTTAACCCCGTGGACCCTGATTTCCCCTCCAAAAACAAAACAAAACATCTTCTCCGTACTGTCTGACTACGTCTCATCCATATTCTGTATCTGCTCGTTCCAACGCTTCACTGAAGCTACAGCTGCTGATACTGAGTGAAATGAAAAAACCTTGGGATCCCGATTAGAATTTAAAATAAAGTTCTGCTTCTTTGAATAAAGCTCGGCTAAGAAAAATGAGTTTGTAAAGTTGATCGCACCAGCAGGACCAGCAGGGTGGAAGAGGATAATTTAAGACAGTGTCCTTATGTTTAGCTTAGCACCTTTGCTGTCTGTAACAGGTAGACTTTACACGGCTTCCCTGTATTCATGTTTCACACAACTACTGTTTATTTGGAAGGGAGTATTTTAATATTAAAAGATAGAGTCCGCACACTAGAGATGGCTCCCATTACCACCATGTGATGTTTGGAGCATGTGCTCTTCTTCAGACATGAATGAACAGAGAAACACCTATTAGAGGGGGTCACCTGATATTATAGGTAAATAGAGACATAAAGTGAAATACATGTAAAATCCCAAACAGTGCAAAGATAGCGCACACAAGATATAAATGACAGGAAAAAACAGCACATGAAAAGTTACCCGGCAAATCCAACAATAGTAACTGGACAATAAATTACACCATTATATCAATATCCCATAAAGTACGATCTGCACCACTTGAACATAACATGACTGGAACATCAGGCCAGTAAAACCGTCATAATGTCCTGGATATTAAGAAGAGGACGGCAAGTGCTAAGAGGCGCCTCTGCTAATCTAAGTGGTAATACTAAATAGTCCTGATCCCACAGCTAGTAGACATGAGAAGTATAAGCGATGAGATCCATATACACAATACACAATAAACTCAATATTTTAACATTACCAAGTTAGTGTCAGACCCTTGAGACTCCTTCAAGGCACATTAACTCTGCATTTCAGAGGTTTGGTGGTTTGTTGTGTGTTCTAATGTCATCAGATTTCAGCTCTGATTAGTTTTCCTCAAACCTCAGGCGGGCTCTTCTGATTGGTCATTAGTTAATTGGTCCAGGTGTTTCTAATTACCTCCATAGAAACCAGTAGAGGGTGTGTCAGTGTGGTTTTAGTTGCCAGTTGAAGTGTTTTTGAACAGTAAACTGAATATTTATCTAAAAGCTTTTATCAAAGTGTAATTTACAGCATGTCAGTCTGTCATGAGCTTAAGGGTTAAATTGAGTTATTTCAGTTGTTTGGTCTGTTAGCTGATGCCACAGCAGGATTCTGGGTATTTAAATTGAGAGACAGAATTATTGAATTAATAATTCATGTTAATCTCAGTCAAATGCACAGTGATCCTCTTAAGTCCACGGTGAACTGGGGAAGGTCTCTGGTTTACTGGCAAGCAGAACCAGCTTCAGATTTCTATTTGCTTCTTTTCTCAGTAGATGCTGCTTTGTATCTTTACATTCACCTTGAAGTGGTTTACCTCACAGGACCCAGAGCCTGCTGGTTTCCACTCTGTCAGAGATCTAGTCAGGGACTGCAAGTTAATTGCACTGTGAATGCAATTAGATGCAAATAACTACCTGGTAGGACAGAAAACCAGCAGCAATCTGGGTCCTGATCCAGGATCGTGACTCAAAACCACCGGTTCAGCTGACGCTCTCATCCAGATGACTTAGTGTTCACACCAAGCATGTTTGGACCGGTTCAATCGAACCCTGGTGCATTTATTGTTGTTGTCTACCTCGAGCACACACCAAGACAAATTCCAATCAATGTTTCATTAAAATGGTAATCAATTATTTAATCTTGAATCTTGAATCTTAAATTCCAGCATTTTTTCAACTTGACTTTTTCTGAACTTCCAAAACAGGACTTTTAATGGAAATTTGGCTGATGTAAGATTATTTAAAGTACAATTGACAGTTCAAACATTACTGCTTTTCTCATAGTAATTTCTCATTCAATATTATGTTCCACCTTCAAATGAAAACACTTCTAATCCATTCACAGATTAGTGCTCTTCTGGTCTAGTCATTGTTTTAGAGCCTTTAAAGGTTGAAACTGTTGACGAGCCAGTCAGATGTTTGACAGCGTGTGTTTGCAGAGGTTAGCGCTAATGCTAACAACATGGCAGCGGTGCGGTGTATTTCTGCCTTCTGTCTCCACCAGATCACCATTTTCAGTCTTCATTCCACCTTTTTCCAAACCGCTGACAAACTGAAGCCTCCTGTGTCTCGGTGGATTTACAGTCTGGTGTTTCAGACGGCTTTGTCGCGGTGTTAGTCCAAACCCCCCCTCCCCTCCCCTCCCCTCCCCTCCCCTCCCCTCCACCGGTTTAGTTGATAAACATCACGCAGCGGTAGATGTTCCTCCTCGCTCCGGACGCTCTCCTGCTCTCCTTATTAGGGAAGCCTTTCTGCAGCGAGGATCCTGCTCACTGTCAGCAGGCTGCAGAGTCACAGGCTAAGCCTATAAAGCAGATAGATGGACTGCAGCCTGTTCCTCTGTCCTCCGCCACTGGGGAGGTCGCTGGCCGCCCGCCACATATTCAACCTGTTGACACTCCTTTATATTCTGCTGTTCACACTCTGTCTGCCAAGCTTGTGTTTTCCATCCAGAGCAGCAGAGAAACCTGAGGCTGCTGTAAACTGCAGGAAACGGCAGAGATAATAAGCAGACTGCGCTGTGTTTAGTGTTGAGTTTGGACTATATTTATGTTTGGGGAGCAGGAGGGCGATGTATAAGGTGATCTATAACGAGCCTCAGGCGCAAACATTCTGCTAAAGTTCTCGAAAATGATTTTTTGAGAAAAATGTGCAGAGAGAAAGTAGCCGAGCCTGGCATCAGACCGCCGCCCCCAAAACACTCAATCTGCCAATATTAAAAAAACATAGAAATGGATGAAGGCAATATTCCATGGATGTCAGCTTCCAAAGATCTGTGTGTCCTGTTTCCACGCTGCTGGCAGTGACACACACACACACACACACACACACACACACACACACACACACACACACACACACACACACACACACACAGAGCTGGCCACTGTGGGCTGTTTGTAGCCTGTAGCCTCCGTCACTTCAAGGCAATAGAACCAACCAGTGTAACAAAACTTGTGTAATTGTGTCATCAAGGTTTCTGAAGTGTGTTATTTCTGTCATGTTATTGAGTTATGAATTAATTAGTTACTTAACTAAGCTTTGAGCTACAAATTGAACTTATTCTAACTGAAAACACATTGCTAATTTAACCTGAAACCTCCTGATCCGCTCTCATATTTTTATTGTTAAACCCAAACTGGGTTCGTGCAACATGATGCTACAGGAAACCTGCTTTTTCAGACAAGCATACACTACCAGTCAAAAGGTTGGACACGCATTTTTCTATTTTTACTATTTTCCACATTTTAGAATAACACTAAAGACATCAAAACCATCTTATATTTTAGATTCTTTAAAGTAGCCGTCCTTTGCCTCGATGGAAAGGCAAAGGCTTTGGAAAGAAATTCATACATAGAATCAACTTCACCATTTATATTTGTCTAAGAAACTAATTTCAAGCATTTAAGCAGAAGCCTTTAGATCAAAATTTCGCTCCACCACCTCTTGTTCTTTCTCTGACATTTTCTATGTTTTGTTCAGCTCGATTTCCTGGCTTCATCACGCCTGCAGCTCCCACACGCTTCTCTCTCTGCAACCTCTCTTTCTCTCTCTCTCTCTCTCTGTTTCAGCAAAACTATTCAGATCAATGTAATCGATGATGAAGAATATGAGAAAAACAAGAACTTCTTCCTAGAGATCGGAGAGCCGCGGCTGCTGGAGATGAGTGAGAGGAAAGGTGGGGCGCCGTCTTCCCGTGCTGTGGCCCCGCCCCCTTAACCCCGCCCCTAACACTAATGACTTCTGACCTCTGTTCATCAAAACCCACCTCAAGTGAAAAAAAACACCTCAGCAGTCACTTCAGCTCTTTAATTCACAAAGAGGATCAACCACACTTGATATTCAGATGTAAATTTGGCTTAGATTCAGAAGTGATATTTGAAATTCCATTGTTGTACTATTTATATATTATATAAATACACTCAGCTCTCGTAGCCGCCAGACTCCCCAGGAGATTTTAGTACATCAGTTCTATTCAGGATTATTGATCGGAGAGACCATTTGCTGATACTATTGATCCAGAAACCAAAACTTATCCAGCCCTTTCGCTCTGAAAGTCGAAGAGTTTGAAGTTTATTTCAGGCAATTCAAAGTGCTTCACTCAAGGTATGTAGGACATCAGATAAGAAATAAAGAATAAGATAAATAAAATAAAACAAAAAATGAGATAATAAAGTGTATAAGAAGTTAGAGCTGCCCTCCTCCCTGCAGGCCGGATGAGCTGAGGTCAACGGCGTTGCCACGGTGACTCAGACGCCATGACGATGGAGTCCTGTCAGACTCCATCCGCCGGCCTCTCCGAGCTTGAATGTGTGTGGGTGAACTTGCATGACCCCTGACCCCCCCCCAGCCTCCCCCACCCCACCCTCCCCTCCCATTATTGCTGTCTGTACTCTGTCTTGTGTCCACAGGAAGACCGTAGCCGTTAGAATACTTGACCACGAGGAGTACGATAAGCAGGCCCGCTTCTACATACAGCTGCAGGAGCCGTATTGGAACAGGAGGAGATGGACAGGTGTGGGGGCGGGGCCTCGGCCTCTCTGATGACCTTTCACCTCTCTGTCGCCTCTGACCTCATGGCACTCTCTGGCTTCCTTTGTTTTACTTCCTGTCTCTGCTGTCGCCAGGCTGCCTCCTCCTTCACCGCGCCGTCAGTCGACCCTCCTGTCGGTCGGAGCTGTTTTTGGGGGGGGTTTGGTGTGTGTGTGGGGGGGGGGGCAGGGGTGCTAGGACTGCTTAGGTCTCGTTAGAGCAGGTTTTGACTGGTTAGGACTGGTTACACTTACATGTGTAGTCATCACACGTGGGTTTTAAATTCAGTGTGGGTTTTCACATGTGACTTTTCGTATGGGTAGGACAGGTTAGGACTCGTGTCAGCGGTTTTGGAGCGTGGTCATCGATGGTTGCGGGGGGAAAATGAAACAAAACACTGTACATTTTATTCTCCTTGGTATTTTATTTATTTTTAACTTTTCACAGCACAACCTGGACACTCTGCCTCGACACAGAAATTGCAAATGTCTTTGTTTTGAGGAGGCGATAACATTACAATCTTGGATTTTGTTGTCTGTTCCAACATGGCGGCATGTCCCTCGTAACCGTTGGTAACCACTCAGTCATTGCCAGGCTTCGATTACATTAGTTTGGCCTTGAGAGCGTGGACTGGAAATGTTAAAAATACAAAAGTGATATAGAGGACTAAATGATGCTGTGTGATATAGTGTATTAAGGTAACATGTGGCACCTGACTGTTTATCCCTGTTGTTTCCATCCTCCCTGCTTCCTGACTTTATCACAGTGTTGGTTTGAATGTACACCAAACTAAATACTACATACTTAACATTAGCAAGTACTCAGAACTTTTAATACTCTTTATACTAACCATTATCCACTATTCAGAGTTTTGAATAGAAACAAAATTAAATACTACATACTAAACATTAACATGTATTCAGAGCTTTAAATACTTAACATTAACAGTTATGAAAGACTTATTCAAATGTGGCATGTAGGGGAAATTAGTATGTACAATTTGAAATGTGGCAATTATCCAGAGAAATGCAAATTGTCCATTATAGGGGATCCAACATGGCTTCTTCCTCAGCTCGACTCCTCCTCATCATCTTCCTCTGCTTGTTGCTTGCTTCCTTTCCTGTCGTTTTTCTCCATCGTTTTTCTCATCTTTCTCATCTGTTTCCTCCCATCAGCTGTGTTGCTTCAGGAAGCCGGTAAGCTGCCTTATTTTTCTGCCCTGCTGACTGTTTTCATTCTGTCTTACTCATTCAGTTCCTCCAGTGTCAGTCTCTGTCCTTTCCACTGCAGATGAATAGAAACTCAGTTAGCTTCATGTTGCCTCTGGACAGAAGGCTTGGATTTTGACACTTAGTTTACACCATGTAAGATACCCTGGAGATCATAACAGAGCTTTTATGGACCAGAGGAGCCAACAACATAGTTTTAGATTGATTTATTTAACAGAAAAAAACAAATCATCCTATAAATGATAATATTTATGAAACAGAAGAATCACCACACAACCAAGGGCAAATATTGATTTCTTTTTTCATATTTTCTAACGTTTTAGGTGGATTCGTCAAAACAGGTATGAAGCTAAACAACTTTATTGCAAACAATGCTTTCTTTATAAAAAATAATGTGCTATTAATTCCTGGTGGATTCCAATTAATTAATCATTTTTTATTACTTCTTAACAGACAAACGTCTGTATGGTAAGACACCACTGAGTGTTGTAAACATTTGCTTTGAAGTGGTTGACATTTAAAGCAAATACCTGTAAAATAACAGCGATGCAGCACTAATGACACAGTAAACCTCTCCAACCACTGGCTCTCATTTATCACGCTGTCCAATCAGAGCGCTGACGACATCAGAAGAAACTTCTTGTGTCAAGCATAACCAGAATCTGTTGAATCACCAAGTCCAATAAATGGACATAAAGACAACTAACATAGTAGTACAGTACATACTAACACACATGGTACAGAACAACAGACCTCTAACAGACTAACATAGTAAGTAAATCTTTATTCATATAGCTCCTTTCAAAACTGGGGTTACAAAGTCCTTCACAAAACAAAAGGAATAACAACTATTGTTGAAACAATTTGCTAAATTATCAGTGTGAAGGAACTGAGACATACACTGACTCAGATTCTTGAAACTTGATGAGGAATTTGGAGCAGATTGATCATTAAAGATGCAACAGTGTACAATGCACTTCAGTGAAGAGGGAGCTGTCTGAAGAGTGGAATCAAAGAGGATGCAGTTTTTTGTCAGAAATAAAATCCCCCCTGCTAACAGAGTGGAGCCCAGGGTAAAGACCAGATCAAGACCACAGTTGTAGTACAGTACGCATGTTACAGACATGTTCAGGAACATGCATCCTTACAGAGCACATATCTGAACATCTTGAGTCCTACAATGAAATCCACAGTGCCTAAAGCTAACCCTAACCCACCATGGGACTTTCATCCAGAACAGTGGTTCTCAATTCTGGTCTTCCAGCACCACATCCCTACTGGTTTTCTATCTTGCCTGGTAGTTGATTACATTCACCAATTGATTACATTCAACTGGTGTCCCAGGTCTCACTCAGCCCTTGATTACACCAGGCAAATATAATTAACTACCAGGTAAAATAGAAAGCCAGCAGGGCTGTGGTGCCCAAGGACCAGGATTGAGAACCACTGATCCAGAAGATGCATATTCTATATGGGAGATTTCAATCAAGCATTGTAAAAAGTGGAAGATGGCTCCAGTGCAAGCTAGAAACCCAAATGGAACAACAATACAAAGACCCACATGTTGTACTCGACCCAGAAGCCCTAACCAGAGAAAGCACTGAGAGATCAACAGGAGGAACCACTAGTGAGGGACTGACACTTTTTATTATGGGACCACACTGAAATCTCATGATGAAGAAGATGGAAACCCAAAGGTAACATGCCTAAGAGAAGACACAATCATGAACAAAGAGGCAACAAAGACTAGTTTGGGCTATCAGTAAATGCCCGGCCCTCCAGAGGCTCAGATTTCTGCTTGGTGCCTAGCACCACCCATACACCAATCCATCAGCTGAACTACATGAAGACTATTGCTAGAGGGAATATCAAGTCTTCATCCCACCCCTTGGGATCACACCCAGAACCCCCCTAAAAAACACAAGCCCTCACTCAGAACCAGGAAGGGACAGGGTCAAGGGAGTAAGAGGTAGACCAGGTATGGAGACGGGAGCTTCTGGGATGCCAGAATTCACCGTGAAGCCTTTTGGAAGTGTTGTGGGCCTAACTCAACAAAACAGAGATGGAAAGTGCCCACTTGATAACCTCAATGATATATCTCCCATCTCCTGTATCTTCCCAGGACACACAAAGAAGACTTTCATCTAGGACCTCCAAGAAACACCCCATACTGCCCAAGCTCCATTCCTTCTAAAATTTAAGCATCCCAGAAAACCCAATCCAAACACTGATCAGACAGGCAGGGGAAGGGTGGACCATAAACAGGGTTTTAATTGTTTCCCACTAGCCCTAATTTGACCATTTTGAAGAGGAGGGACCCAAGTAAGAGTAAATTGCGCCTTGAAGAGGGAAAGTTGAGAAAAAGATAGAAGGAAAAGAACAGAATGAGTAAAAAGAGAAAGAAGACCCAAGCCCTAACCCTAAATCTCTTGGATGAGTGGTGAAACTCTTCATTTTAAGTCCAGTGGATTTTGTTTCTCATTTTTTTTTCTTTGGCCATCTTACTACCTGGATGACTAAAATGAATCTACACAGACACACTGAGAAGAGTTTCATCCCAGCGATAGACTAGTAGCCCCAGAACGAAGGTGCTGCTTGACGGGCGTTAGCCTGTGCCTTGCCATTGTTTCTCTACCCATCCAGTTTTGAACAGAAGAGGGGAGAACGCAAAAACCTAACCCTAACCCTAACCTGGGAGGAGGAAGACCTAATTAAATCTGACCTGGACATTAACTCTAACCCCAACCACTACCACCATACAAAGGATAGCCTGTTTCCTCCACATGGGGATGGGGTGCTTACACCAGAGGCCTTGCACAGACAGGAGCATCTTGAGTGACAAGCATCGGCCCGTGCACTGCTGGTCGCTTCTCCATTCAACTGCAAAGTCGTTGGACGATGCAGGGAGAGCCATGGGATAGCTTTAGACAATCTTAACCCTAACCCTAACCCTAATCTAACCCTAACCCTAACCCTAACCCTAATCTAAACCTAACCCTAACCCCTGGCCTGTAGTCAAACCACTGAACCCAATAACAACCAAACATCAGATCCGGTCCTGCCAGATGTGGAGTACTGCACTGCTGACTTGTAGAATGATAAATCTCATTATTTAATAGAAATCTATAGCCTATTTGTGTGATGAATAGAATTAAATATAAAATGTCAATCTTTGGTGGTAAAATGGTATATGATGTTTGTTTATTGTTTAAAAGTTCTTATGCGTTGGCCTGATAAATGAGAGCCCATGTTTATAATATTATGTCCAAACTGAGACATAATACAGATATCAACTGACTCATATGAGGACATCCAGAAAAATACTGGACAAAGTTCAATAGATCTGAACACTTTGAAACCCAGGGGTTTATCAGGGTTCTTCTAAGAACCTTAGGGTTCCTCCCTAGGAGAATTATCCCTAAACAGTTCCTTGAAGAACCTTCATATGTTAGAAAGTCATGGAGAACCATTCGGGTTCATGAACCCTTTATGAAGGGGTTCCTCAAGGGTTCCTCTGTGTTTCCCCCATGGTTGCAATCTGAAGAACTTGTAAAGGTTCCTGGAAGCCCTTTTTTTTTTTTTTAGAGTGTGGGGTGAATTCAAGTCTCGTTTCAGAGGCTTGGCTGTGTGAAATGAGTTGATGTAGATGTTGAATGGGGAAACAGTCATTCAGCATCCACCATCAACATCCACCATCCTGCCAATGAATGACTGCATGCATAAACACTGGGAATAAGTGACTTACCTGACCTTGCAGTGTGTGTGTGCGTGTGTGTGTGTGGGGGGGTCAACACATGACGCTGGGCATGCTCTTGGCTCCACTGACTGACTTGACCTCTGCCCTCCTCACCCGCAGAGGCTGATGGGAAATCCGCTGCGGGGCCGTATACATTCACTGCTCTCACTGAGCATGCACTGTGTTCTTTAACCTCCAGGTTGTGTTTGACACCACGGGGGGGGGGGGCTTCAGAGCTGCAGGGAACACGGGCCTCGTTTCATTAGTTATTTCAACCTGCCTTGACTTCCCCTTGGCACTTCACCTCGGGCAAATCCCCGCTGCTCTTAACTGCTGTTCCATTACTCTGATAACTCGAGTGATGGTTCTGATATGATCTACTGAAAAGTTGATCTGTCAATTTCTCCCCTTAAGACTGAGTGAAATACCCAGGAAATACCCATGTGGCTTTTACCTGACAACAGTAATAGTATAGTCTCTAAGGCAAATCCAGCTTCACTTTCCCATGACATCACAGGAAACTGATCTGGTGTGTGCATTTCTGTGTTCAGTGTGACATCAAATGGAGTTTTAACACTTTACCTGAACCTGGTCTTCCAGTTTAATAATTAATTAATTGATATAATGGAATAATATGGCAAAGTAGTTTTTGCACCATCACACCATGCTGTTCATATTTATAAAAAACACAATTACAATTTGGCTCCAAAATGAGAATTTCAAAGTGTAAAACCTATTCTTACACAATGATTGACACCACAACATTAAACCAAATGATGGTACTTTTTAAGGAATGAGTTTGCCGCTATCTCACCACCACATGGCTTACAGACACTGGCTGACCCTGATTAAAACACACCTTCTGATGAAACTAAGTTAATACTTACCTATTCTGTCCAACACAGACACTGGTGTTCCTCCATCAAGTCAAAAACAGATATTATTAAACAGATATTCCACTATGTCTGTATTCATATACAGTGGCGGACAAATGTGTCATCCACAGAACTTGGATAGAACGATCCTTCCACTGTTACAGTACAGCATAAAATGCCAATTATGGGATTTTAAGGGTTAATTTCTATGGTGACAACACAAGTCTGGGCATTAAGGCTGTAAAGTCTGTCACACTGTGAGAACTGAGCAGATGAGTCTGTTAGCAAACTGTCAAAACTCAACTGACAGCTAACGTTAGCGACGAGGCTAACGTAGCTTCATCACAGACTGTACTTCTCTCTCTAGCTCTTCTAGTCAACATTAGCATGTTAGCAATCCATGGCAGCAAGGAGACAGAGAAGCTGCTTTGGTTCTTGCTGCAAAACTTCTGCCTCAGAAACTTGCCGTAAGTTGGTTTATAGGGAAGCTAGCCCAACGGTTCACATAAAAATGGCCGCCAATCCAACCATCCTGGAACATTTGGGAATGACCGTTCAAGTTCTGTGGTGACATCATACTCATTTACATGTTAACATTTCAGGCATTTAGCTTTTATCCAAAGCAATTTACCACAAGTTAGCAGGTGGACGCATAGCTGTTGTGGGGATCAAGCCTGCGGCCTTTCGGCTGCAGGACGGTCTCTGTTATCTCTCGGCCGCCCGGCCGCCCTGTTCAAGTGGGTTGAAGCTGGTTGAGATGCTGTTTTTGGCCATCAGGAATACATGGAGTCTGGGTTTGGTTCAGTAGTGGAACCGGTTTCCATTCAACTGCTTCCCACCTGTTTCCCAGGTATGGACGTCTACAGGAAGGTCCAGGGTCGCGATCACCCCACCCCCGCTGCCGTAGTCAACATCACAGGTACGTCCATCCATCCATCCATCCATCCATCCATCCATCCATCCATCCTGCCTTCCCTTCCTCTTCTCATCTCATCTTTTCTTCTTTTCTATCATCCATCTTCATCCATCCACCCCTCACTCTCACATCCATCCATCCATCCATCCATCTTGCCATCTTTCATCTCTCTTCTGCTTCCTCCCTCTAATCTCCTCTTCAGCCTCCCATCCCCTCCTCATTAAATCTGATTATTATTCCAGTCACTTTGTGTTCCTCCTCAGCTGCCCTCGGTTCAACCTGAGTCTGCTCAGCACCGATGTGTCATCATGTGTCACTTCCTCTCCAGGCTACAGAAATCATTTCCAGCCACCGTCTCCTGACCGCAGCGGATCCCTGCAGCTCTGTTAGGACCCTAGAAACAGAACCTGTAGAGTGAACTCTGACTGACCGTAGAAACAGATCCTGTAGAGTGAACTCTGACTGACCGTAGAAACAGATCCTGTAGAGTGAACTCTGACTGACCGTAGAAACAGATCCTGTAGAGTGAGCTCTGACTGACTGTAGAAGCAGATCCAGTAGAGTGAACTCTGACTGACTGTAGAAACAGATCCTGTAGAGTCAACTCTGACTGACTGTAGAAACAGATCCTGTAGAGTGAACTCTGGACAGCTGTAGAAATAGATCATACAGAGCAAACTCTGGACGGCTGTAGAAACCGATCCTATAGAGTGAACTCCGGATGTCTGTAGAAACAGATCCTATACCACAAATTCTGGATGGCTGTAGAATTAAAAAAAAAACATAGAGCAAACTCTGGACAGACAAATGGAGCTTTTAGAGTGAACACTGGACAGGTGTAGAAATAGATCCTATAGAGCGAACTTTGGACGGCTATAGAAATAGATCATATTGAGGGAACTCTGGCCTAGGTCTTGCGGTCTTGTCGCCCTCAGCAGAGTTACATTTTTGGAAAGGTGCACATACGCTACGGCGGTACCGCAAAGACCTACGGCGTAGCTTTTACGCAGAAGTATAATTTACCCTAAACGGTCACATCCTCTCTCTCTCTCTCTCTCTCCCCCGTCAGAGGAGGGGGGTGAGGAGGTCCTGACCAAGAAGGAGGAGGAGGAGAGGAGGATCGCAGAGATGGGGAGACCGATGCTGGGCGAGCACGTCAAACTGGAGGTCATCATAGAGGAGTCGTACGAGTTTAAGGTGGGATTACAATGACATTTACATGATTCTAGTTATTTAACTGACTCTTAACAGGAGTACAGAGCCCAGGAGAGGCCATGGGGAGAGAAAAAAGGTTATACTGAGGCCACGATTTACTATAATGTGCGCACAATATGCAATTCGAACCCTTGTGTTGTATTCGTGCGCATGAGATACATTTAATTCCCTCAGTTTGGTTAATGCGTGCACTCGGTTTGACTTCATTTGTGCGCACAGAATACATTTTGTTCCCTCGCTCCTTATTTGTCATAGTGTGTTGGAGTACAGTGAGTTCCTATGTGATTTACGTGTGTATGGTGATTTACTTTGACCTGCTGTCCTTCAGAGCACAGTGGATAAGCTCATTAAGAAAACCAACCTGGCTCTGCTGATCGGAACAAACAGCTGGAGAGAGCAGTTTGTTGAAGCCATCACAGTCAGTTCTGGTAAGCACACAGCCTGACCACGGGGTTGCTGGTGTGAATCCCAGTCAGCTCTGGTAAAAACCCAGTCTGAACACTAATGCCATCCTCAAAAACTTGAATATGTATTTTTTCAGCTAATGTCGTTTTTTACTGCTGTTAAAAAAGAAAACGTACACTCACAGAGTTCAGACTAGAACCTGCTGGTCTGGATTGTTTGTAGAAGTTTTTTGGCTCAGCTCAAAGTTAAAAAGTAAAGCTTGCTGATGAACCTGACTGTTAGAAATCAGACATGACATTAGTCTGAGTTCTCACCTCTCTCTCCTCCCCAGGTGATGATGATGACGAAGAGTGTGGTGAGGAGAAGCTGCCCTCCTGTTTTGACTACGTCATGCACTTCCTCACCGTCTTCTGGAAGCTTCTGTTTGCGTTCGTTCCTCCGACCGACTACTGGAACGGCTGGGCCTGCTTCGTCGTCTCCATCTCAGTCATCGGCCTCCTGACGGCGCTGATCGGCGACCTGGCGTCGCATTTTGGCTGCACCGTCGGCCTCAAAGACGCCGTCACCGCCGTGGTGTTCGTAGCACTGGGGACATCTGTACCAGGTCTGACACACACACACATACAGTCTTTTGATGGTATGAGTTATTAGTGTAATTATTTTCTCATACCAGATCAGAGTTTACTAAATTAAATCATCTGGTATTGGAGGTTGGCGCCCTCTGTAGGCTTGTATCAGACGATGGTTGTTTTCAATCAGTTTTGGGCAAGTTAGTCGGAAAATGTAATCAATTACTCTTTACTCATTACGCATTTAAAAAGTGATCACATGGCTTTACTAATTACTCAACGGGAGCAGTAATTTTTTTACATTACTCGTTACATTACTTTCCGTTTTGTTGGCTTTTCTAGCTAATAACCGATGTAAACCTGCCTGCACATGTCCTTAAGATACCTATGACGAAAACACCAAACAGGGATTTTGAAAAAAAAAAAAAAAGGAGAGACAAGAAAAGGTTGAAGGAGGTTCAGGTTTAAGTAACGCAGTAAGGGAGCGTTACTGGGATTAGTAACGGTAATGGAATTAGTGAATTTGACATTGTAATCCCTTACACTACTGTTATTGAAAAAAAGTAATCACATGACTGTCACAACACTGCTTGTTATATAGGACAGTGGGCAGTGGAGGGTTATGGAAGGGTGGCTTACAGACCATTAAAGGTCACAGGTTCGATCCCAGTAACAGCCATGTGTCCTGTTGAAGTGTCCTTGAGCAAGACGCTGCCTGCTCGCTCACTGGAAGTCACTCTGGATACAAGCATCAGCTGAATGCCTCTCACTGTACTTTCCTCTCTCCTTCAGACACCTTCGCCAGTAAGGTGTCGGCCATTCAGGACCAGTACGCCGACGCCTCCATCGGCAACGTGACGGGAAGTAACGCCGTGAACGTCTTCCTGGGTATCGGAGTGGCCTGGTCCATCGCTGCCATCTACCACCGGTCCAAAGGCCAGGAGTTCCGGGTCGACCCAGGCACCCTGGCCTTCTCCGTCACCCTCTTCACCATCTTCGCCTTCATCTGCGTGGCCGTCCTCATGTACCGGCGCCGGCCCGAGATCGGCGGGGAACTCGGCGGACCCAGAATCCCCAAGATCCTCACCAGCAGCCTGTTCTTCACCCTGTGGCTCATGTACATCGTCTTCTCCTCGTTGGAGGCCTACTGCCACATCGAGGGCTTCTAATACTTCAACACTGCTTCTGACGGGTTGCTAACAGTTCTGATGGGTTCCTGACAGTTCCGATGGATTTCTAAAGGTTCTGACAGACTCCTAAAGGCTTTGATAGGTTCCTGAAAGGTTTGACAAATTCCTGACAGTTCTGATGGATTTCTAAAGGTTCTGATGGACTCCTCTGGCAGGTTCCTAAAGGTTCTGACAGGTTCCTGAAAGTCTTGACAAATTCCTGGCAGTTCTGATGGATTTCTAGAAGTTCTGATGGACTCTGAAAGGTTTTTATAGGTTCCTGAATGTTTTTATGGATTTCTAAAGGGTCTGATGGGTTCCTGACAGTTCTGATGTATTTCTAAAGGTTCTGATAGACAATGTCCAACGTCCAGATTCACTGTTGAATCTCTCTGGCTGCTGAATGCTGTCGACCTCCAAGACTCAAGTCCCTTCATCACCTCCAGGACTTTAACCTTGGTCATAAACCCTTTACTTTTACCTTAGCCATAAACCATTTACTTATTATGCGCATGGACTTTGAACTACAACCATAATAGTGACCATGAACACTGGTGACGAAAGAAGCAGCTGAAGCTGTGGACTTTCACCTCCTGAAAACACACTCCAGACCTACAGGACTTTTGACATCAAAGGCAACTGCTACAGTAGTGTTGAACCTAAATGAATATCTGCACTGAGTAAAATGTTTTGAAAAATAAATTAAGCACAGAAGCTTAAAAGAATCTTTAGTTTGGTGTTGAAGCTGTCTACTCCAGGGCCTCTGCTCTACTAAGACTACTAACGTTTCTTTTTGAAACAGAAGCTCTATGTTTAGTTACGATGGGCCCAGACTACCATGGCAATGGATTCAAAATGTTATTTTGTTTGAGAAAATGTACTCGTGTGTGTGTGTGTGTGTGTGTGTGTGCATGCGCGCGCACACGTAACTTCAAAGCTGGATGAACAGCTTCTGGCTGGTGTCCATTATTCTAATGGTGGACAATGAAAAACAGAGACGTCTGTCATAATATTCTGCTAACACAAGAAACTGACGAGTGGTTGTTTGAAAATAGTCGACATCTACAAGATTAATTCTTAGTGGATGATGTAAACACAAAAGCTGTTGCTTATTTTCTGACTACAGAATGCAGTGTCTTCCCTCCTAATATTAAAGTACAGTAAGTGTAATCTTTCCTCTTGAAAGTTTACGAAACTTTCTCGTTCTCTGATTGGTCCACTGAGAATTAGTTGAAAAAGGCCTAGCTCACAGATATTATGTTAAATATTACTTTTGTAAATATTGTGTGAAGTCCTATAGAGTCCACAGCTGCAGTTTATCTAATGTAATGTATTTCTGCATTCTCTGTTTACCATACCTTCCATAACACTGTGCTAGTTGATTTCACCGATATAGTGATGGAAATATATGAGAAGTTTGATTCCAAAATGAAATCTCCTCTATTTGAAAAGTGTAACATCTACTTTTCCAATATGATTTACAGTAAAAATGGAAAACTAATGATGGTATTTTTTAAAGTCACAATGAAACGGCTTTTTGAGAGCTGCTTCCTTAATTTGATGTATTTCCTGAAACAGGATCAGTGTAAACCAATGGGATATCAGCTGGGGAGAGAAAGGCAGTTTCATTTGATGGGAGGGACAGAGGGGCGGGACTGTTCAAAAATCTGTGTTGGTTTTATTGGCTGGAATTTCTATTTACACCTCCTGATACATGTCACCACTAAAGATTTTCTGCTTTCCAGGAAGTAAAAGTAATGAGATTTTGATAGAAAAATACAACAAAATAATTTTTTGTCATCTTTTTTGGCATACAGTGTCAAATAGATGTATGGTGTGATAGTTAGAATGAGCTAAAACAGCGAAAAAGTCACTTTTCAATTCAGTGTGACTACTACTAAAGGATGGTAGGTAATTTGGGAGGGAGGATGGCATGTTTGTGTGTGTGTGTGTGTGTGTGTGTGTGCGTGTGTGTGTGTGTGTGTGTGTGCGTGTGTGTGTGTGGGAAAAGATTGTCTCCCATTCTCAAAAGATTGAGGGACATTGCTAGCACTGATCACCTGAGGAGCGATAAGCCATAAGGGCGTCTGAAGAGCATTCATACCATATATTCCAATATATGCAGGCTGTTCAAACCTGGCAACCCTGCAGCAACCGCACCAATAAAACCTAAAACATATGTCATGATACTATATCAATATCAATAGTGCCCAGTCAAAGCATAGCAATCTACACTAAATACAGTATATGTAATATGATTATTAGATTGCATGTATTGAGCACTAGCTGTAACTCGGTAGGATAATAGCCAGTACAGTCTGTGTTGAAAAGGAGCAGCACAGCAAACTCATTTGCACTTTGGGGAATGTGTGTATGAAGTAATGTTGGCAGAGACAGGAACACATGCCTTACCTCTCTTCAAGAGCTAACATTAGTCAACAGTGAACATTTAAGGCCACCTGAATGTTTTCATCCTCTCCACAAAATCATAACACACTCGCTTCCTTCTCTCATCCAATCTGTGCAGAAGAAACATCTCTAGCTCCTTCGGTTGAAAAAAGCTGCCAACCTTGTGACACCAAATTGTTGAGAAGCTGAAACTGTTAGGGCCTGGAAACACAATTTTACACCTCGGCCTCCATCTATTTCACTCGTCTAATTTTCACTGTTAATTGTCTACTTTTGGTCTGAATATCAGACTTTTTTTTTTTTAAAACATCATACCAAACTATTCATCAAGTTATTCTAAAAATGTGCTCTTCACTTTCAGCAGCCTAACACAGTTTCACCTGGGATTCTTCAGGGCTGCAGACCCCAAAAACAGCTGTAATCACTGTAAGCTATTTTGTATAACGCCGCCCAGAAATATTTATACTGAATGAGTGCTGGAAAGGATATGTACATGCCACTGTGCAAAACCTGCCAGAAATTAGTTTTAAAAAAGCAGAATTTCAGAAATGTCTTCCCGGGGAACATCTCCGCTGTGTGCCACTCTGTGTTTTAAGTGTTGTCTATTCCTACATTCACACTTAAGGCATTTAGCTGATGCTCTTATTCAAAGCAACAGTCCTCAGCCTATATGCTTTTCCACTGGTGGATTGTGCTGCCTGTAAAATGTTATATAACTCTGTACCTGGCTATGAACATAATTGTGAATGCTAAGCTGCTTTACAACAATGATCTGTACAGACATAAACGCCACCGCAGCTTTAGAGCGTCTGAAGAGCTGAGAGGAGAACAGCAGGGAGCGACCCGGGGAATACTGAGGTCAACTTGGACCAGAGGGTTGAAGAATTAAGGAAGAGGATTAGGGCCACGTGAAAAATGTGAGTTCTGAGATTAATGTCAGAATTCTGAGATTAAAGTCAGAATTTTGAGAAAAAAGTCAGAATTCTGAGATAAAAATCTAATTCTGAGATTAAAGTCAGAATTTTGAGAAAAAAGATAGAATTCTGAGATTAAAGTCAGAATTTTGAGAAAAAAGATAGAATTCTGAGATTAAAGTCAGAATTCTGAGAAAAAAGTCTAATTCTGAGATTAAAGTCAGAATTCTGAGAAAAAAAGTCTAATTCTGAGATTAATATCAGAGCTCAAATTTTTCACGTGGCCCTAATCCTCTTCCTTAACGAATAATGTTGTATTCAGATCTAAAAGCAGCAGGTTTGGTTTTAACATCCCAGAATTCCACAGGGAAACTCCTGAACATAACGTGATCTGACAGACTGATTCAGTCACAGTATTATTAAAGGAATAGTTATTAGGAGTAGTTATTTACCCTCACGTCAGTTGAAACACTGTGAGGTTGTTAGCACGGTTCTGCTGCAGCCGCCGGACTGAATGGAGACCGTTTCTTTAGAGCTCCAAAAGGGGCAGAAAATGACCATAAAATGACTTACTTGGACTTTTAGACCCAATGTGCGATCGTTTGGCGTCAGGACACTTGGATTATGCTGTTTGGAGTCATTTTATGGTCATCTTTCGCTCTTTTTGGAACTCTAAAGAAACGGTCTCCATTCACTCCAGTTGTTTTGGTACACACAGTTAGTTATATTGACATTTGAACAGTTCCAACTGACAAAATGTTCATTTTTGGGTGAACTATTCTTTTAAAGGAAAAATCGACCCAAACTCAGTGTAAGAGTTGTTTTCCTGATCATTTAGGGATTTTTGGGGTTTTGTTTTTTTTTGCGGGGTCAGAAAGTATTGTAGAAATGTGTAGAAATGTGTAGAAATGCGGAAATGCAATGTAGTTAATTCCACAGTTTTTAGAGCGAAAAACACTTGAACTTGAAAAGACATAAGTGTCTTTGCACTTTGAGCCTGCTTACAGTTCCCATAATGCATTGTCTCTAGTGTCACTGCAGGGAGCCCAAATGAATTGTGGGATTTGAGGGTCTATAGCGAGACTTTGACTTTTGCACCCAAAATAAAAAAAAATATACACCAACAGTTTTAATTTTGTGTCATTTTAGTTTGTTGCCAAATAAATACCATTTTTGATAAATAAATTCTGTTTTCTATTTGAGGTGATATTTTTCTTTTAATCATACATGCATACAATAAAATGAAAAGCAGTGTGTTTGGGGAAGTGCTGACGCTGAAAAACATCCTGAGGTCTTGACATGGTTCTGCAGGATTTATCTGTTAAAAAGTTAAAGTAGGTTAGAAACAGAAGTGGAGGTTTCACCAGGTGGATCTCTGTATGAATAGATCACAGAATGCAGTTTTTGACAATGAACCATATAGTTGAATGATAAGTGTGTCTGCCTTCAGAGCTCGACACTCGTTCCATCAGACTTTCATCTTGTTCTCATCTCTCTTTCTGTCCATGGAAGTTTCTCTTACTCTTTACTGAGGTCTTCTATCACTTCTGTTTGACACACAGATCTTCACTGTAAAGAAGGGTCAGAGCTTTGACTTAAACCAGAGTGTGTGTTTCCTCTCCTGCTGTGTTGCACAGTATGAACTAAGTCAGACTGTGATAACAGGACAATAAAGAAAAAGTTTTTTTGCTCACCAAACTTTTGCTTTGATCTCATGGTTGATGTCACACTCCACTATATCCTACATGATGCTGTAGGCTGTACAGGCTGATATAGTAGTATTATTAATATCTTCATCTTGTCTCTATTCAGAAATGTGACCGATGGCAGGATTTATTTTTATATGTGTCAGCGTATCTTGGCAGGACATTTTGCCTCTGCGAGATTCTTCAACATTATCAAATATTTTCAGATCTATTTGTTAGTCAGTTTGGTTTGAGTGTATTTGTTGTTCATTTATTTGATTTGATTTTCTGTTTTTTTGTGCACATCAGAAATAGGAGACACAAACTGTGATTATCAGATTATATTTCATGTTGTGTCACTGAAAATAAAGTTTTCAAAAATAATGTTTCCAGAAAGGATATTTGGTCTTTTGAATATTGAAGTTAGGTGGAAACTAACGTCCTGCTGTAGTCTCTATGTGTCATATTCAAAAACATTTACGTTTTTACCGGGTTTATATTGCACATCATGCTATAGAATATGTTATGTACTATATATAAGTAAAGAATTCTATTTCAAATCACTATTTAGCCATTTTGGAAATAAATAATCTTTAACTTCTGTTGTTAGTATAAAATCTGTTGGATCCAGTCTGTAAACATGTCTCATTTAGTTAACCAAGGACTGCTATCCTTTAAAAAGTCCCATCATTTGGTTTAATGTTGTGGTGTCAATCATTTTGTAAGAGTAGGTGTCACTTTTTTAAAATGTTGTTTATCTCATTTTGGAGCCAAATTCTTCAGTTGTACTTTTGTTGTCGACACAGTTCTCCAAACACTGAATATCTCAGTTTGGAACAAAAGATATATAACTAGAGGATCCGTCTTTAAACTGTCTGTATACCAGTCAGGTCCAGCTATTAGTGGCTTTTTACCCAGTTCTACCAGTAGTAGTGTGTCTCTGTGGATGTTTGATCCAATCTAAACCTCAGAGTCATTTCACAGAAGAAAGTCCTGGTCCTGGTCCTGGTCCTGGTCCTGGTCCTGGTCCTGTCTTATCTCTGAACTGTAATTTAGAACAAATCCTAAAATTGCCATTACAGAAACAAGCCCTATGTTTAATGTTGTGTGTCATCTTATCTACTAAATCCTAACTTATTGTAATTTAGGATGTTCTATCATTGCAATTCTCCTAATCAACAGTTATTATAACAGTCTGAAACTAGAGGAATTGTGTGTGAACCAGAACTGTCAGAACCAACAAACTGTCAAACCTTTAACTGGTTAACAGTTAAAAGTGTGTTTAAGAGCCTGTTAGCATTAAAACTGAGAAGCAATATGGATATTAGAAATGAGAAGAAAAGAGCTTTCTGTGTTATTTGGAAAATTGGGGTCTTAGTTGCTCAACAGGTTCCAAAATCATGTGCAGCAGCTTTCAATATATTGTTATGAGCGTGTCAACAGACAAATTAATGATGTCATCAGCAGGTTTCATTAATCATTAAATTTCAGTTTTGACCCTTCTGTAATATCCAAATCCTAAACACCTTTATAGCAAAAGTCCTAAATCCAGTCCAGTCAGATAAAACAGGATTTCAGACTGAAGACTTTTCTATAAAACCCACCCAGCTGCTGCCATCTGCTGGTGAGGAGGTCAGATGAAATTATTGTTTACCTCTTTATTAGATATGAATGGATTAATTATCAATTAATTCGGTTTGTCTGCGGCTCTGTTATCTGCAGTGAAGTAGTTAACAAACACCAGTTCAGTCATAGAAGAGAACACACTTTAATATGCTGTTTTGTTTCCTGGTTTGAACACTTCACAACTTCATCAAATATTTTACAAAAAAGCCCCACTGTTGTTTTAAAGGGTTGATTGACAGCAGAGTCGAGGAGTGAGGAGACGGACAGACACAAGACGACAAGATAGAAAAACAAAAATGAAAATCTCATTTTAACCCGGGTGCAGATTCAATGATATACATGTTTGATGTTCTTATAGAGTTAGGAAATTCCATCTTATTTATTTTTTGTAATTTTTTTCTTTCTGGTCGATGCGTTCTCCATCCAGGTCTAGTGGTTCAAGATCAGAACTGTTCAGAAAACAGTCGAGACAGGAAACAGTTCCCAGCTCCCACAGTCAACATCCTGTCACATCAAACTGTCATATGCTGTAAGAGAGAGCTGGACTACATTGTACCCTATAATCATCCACACACACACACACACACACACACACACACACACACACACACTCACACACTTTGTCAATGTGATGAATGTGACTGTATGAAATGTAATGTGGCAGGTGAAAGCAGGTCGAACCAGGCAGGTAAAAGTGAAAAAGCAAACCAAGTAAAAAAATTAGTTTGAAAACAGTTTCTCTGGGCAGAAACAGCAGCCAGAGAGTTTCTATCTAGAAGAGTAGAAAACAGCAGAGAGACAAAAACAACAGTAGAGAGTAGAAAACTGAAACCTTCGTTCAGACAGAGAAGCTCGTTAGTGAGACGAGCTGCAAAAAAACCTGCAGAACCGCTGATGTAGAACCCAGATCATACAGAACATACAGAACATACAGAACATACAGATCATACAGAACATACAGAACATACAGAACATACAGATCATACAGATCATACAGATCATACAGAACATACAGAACATACAGAACATACAGAACATACAGATCATACAGATCATACAGATCATACAGAACATACAGATCATACAGATCATACAGAACATACAGAACATACAGATCATACAGATCATACAGAACATACAGAACATACAGATCATACAGATCATACAGAACATACAGAACATACAGATCATACAGAACATACAGAACATACAGAACATACAGATCATACAGATCATACAGATCATACAGAACATACAGATCATACAGATCATACAGAACATACAGAACATACAGATCATACAGAACATACAGAACATACAGAACATACAGATCATACAGAACATACAGATCATACAGAACATACAAAACGTGTTCTCCCCACACTAACAGACCTGTCACATACTGGAATGTTTAGGAAGTAATAACATTATAATAACAATAATAATAACATTAAAGGTTTCAAGGAAGAGAGAAGCCATTTTTTAATGCAAAAAGTTTTTTTTTTTTTTTTTTGAGTCATAAATTCTGGATGTAAAAGCTGTCAGTCAGTCACATGACCGACTCTACAGATCACCTCACAACCAGTGATGTGGTGGTTAATATTAAATTAAATTAAATTAAATTATAACACAACAAAATGTGGATAAACAATGACAAACAACCAACAGTATAAACAAGAAATCAATTATATTTTCAGAAAAGCATTAAATTATGTTTTCTTTTCCCTTACAAGACTCTAGTTGCAAATAACTTGCATCACATTGGCACTAAACTACTTCCTGCCTGATGGATGCTGTGAATTCAAGTCACAAAGATCGATGCCATCGTGAAAAACTGGATAACGACTATTTAATAAATCAAAAGGTGGATTAACTGAGTTCTGACGGGCAGTGCTGGAACCAGAAAACACACCGGCTCAATGCTCAGATTAGATTAGATTAGATTAGATTAGATTAGATTAGATTAGATTAGATCGGTTCTTGTGCTTGGAGAACACAAAGGGAGGTGTGCAAATTTAAACGTTTTCTATCAAAAACCAGAAACTTTAAAGTAGAACCAAGACATTATTTCAGCTATTATTTCACTCCAATTCCCTTTTCTTTCAAATATCACACACACACACACACACACACACACACACACCCTTCAGGTTCCTTACAGTATATACAGTATATAATAAATATTCACAGCAGATTTCATAGAAATAATTAAAAAGTCACTAACAGCGTGGAACTATTTATGTTCCAATATGATCTGAATGAAAAGGCAAAGAAGGTTTCTGCTCTTCTGCTGGTAAAACCACATCAGTTTATACTGGGAGGAGGAGGAGGAGGAGGTGAGGAAGAAGAGGAAGAGGAGGAGGAAGGGGACGAGGAGGATGAGGAGGAGGAGGAGGAGGAGGAAGAGGAGGAGGAGGAAGAGGAAGATCATGGTTTGCTGTAGCCGAAGATCCCAACAGGAAAGTGTTTGACGTGCGTCGGCCACTGAGCTGCGAGCTGGAAAAACTTCACATCATTCCACTCCACTCCATCTATAGAGACTGAGAGAGAGAGAGAGTGAGAGAGAGAGAGAGTGAGAGAAAGAGAGAGAGAGAGAGAGAGAGGAGAGAGAGAGAGAGAGAGAGAGAGAATAAAATGAAAATATTAAAAAGAACAGTTTCTTCCTCTTTCATTCAGAAGACGAACCCTCCTGGTGTATGTGTGTGTGTGTGCGTGTTTGTGTGTGTGAGTGTGTGTGTGTGTGTGTGTGTGTGTGCGTGCATGCCTGCGCGCATGTGTGTGTGTGTGTGTGTGTGTACCTCTCAGTGTGTGTTGGTGTTTGGAGGTGCAGATCAACCTGCTGATTCCTTCGATCAGCTGACTCCTTGACTCCGCCTCCTTCTCCCTCGGCTTCTTACTGAGGAACATGACTGACAGAGAGACACCTTAATCATCATCATCATCATCATCACTATCATCATCATCATCATCACTATCATCATCATCATCATCATCATCATCATCACTATCATCATCATCATCATCATCAACACAGCAATGTGAAACTCAGGGAGAAACAAGTAACAGAAAGTATGCAAAGTAACGAAATGAGGAACAGAACTAATTACTGCTGCTGGTGAGGAATTAGTAATGTGATTACTTTTGAAATGAGTGATAAGTAAAGAGTAATTGATTACATTTTCCAAGTAACTTGCCCAACACTAATCATCCCCCTCCTCCCCCTCCTCTTCCTCCTCCTGACCTTTCTTGTTCTTCTCCTTCGTCACCACTGTCATGCTCATCAGCTCTCCTCCACTGATCCTGGAGACCTGCAGAGACCTGAAGTTGCTCTTCAGCGTGTTCTTCATCCCCACCTCCTTCCTCCTCTCTCCTCCTCCTCCTCCTCCCTGACAGCTCCAGTAGTCCACCTGCAGACCCATCACCTCCCCTGGAGTGCTGGAGAGGAGAGGAGAGGAGAGGAGAGGAGGAGAGGAGAGGAGGAGAGAGGAGAGGAGGAGAGGAGAGGAGGAGAGAAGAGGAGAGGAGAGGAGGAGAGGAGGAGAGGAGAGGAGAGGAGGAGAGAGGAGAGGAGAGGAGAGGAGAGGAGGAGAGGAGAGGAGAGGAGAGGAGGAGAGGAGAGGAGAGGAGGAGAGGAGAAGAGAGGAGGAGAGAGGAGAAGAGGAGGAGGAGAGGAGAGGAGAGGAGAGGAGGAGGAGAGGCGAGGAGAGGAGAGGAGAGGAGGTAGAGACCGGAGAGGAGAGGAGGAGAAGAGAAGAGAAGAGAAGAGAAGAGAAGAGAGGAGGTAGAGACCGGAGAGGAGAGGAGGAGAAGAAAAGATTAAAAAGGAGAGGCAGAGAGAGGAGAACAGAGAGGAGAGAGGGGAAAAAAGGACAGAGCAAGAGAGAAAGAGCCAGAGAGAAGAGGAGAAAGGAGGAGAGACAGGAGGGGAGAAGACAGAAGGAGAAAAGAGGAGGAGGACAGAGGAGAGAAGAGGAGAGGCAGACAGAGGAGGAGAGACACATGAGGAGAGAGAAGAGATAGAGAGAGAAGAGAGGAGAAAAGAGGAGGCCAAGGGACAGAGGAGGAAAAAGGAGGAGAAAGGAGGATGGAGGAGGAGAAAATAGAAGAAAGGAGAGGCAGAGAAACGAGGACAGAGGAGGAGGAGGAGAAGAAGAGAAGAGGAGGAGAGAAGGAGAGAAGAGGAGAGAGGAGGACAGAGAAGAAGAATGGAGAGGAGAAAAGAGACAGAGAAAAGAAAGAGGAGAGAGGAGAAAAGAGGAGGAGAGAAGAAGAGAAAGCAGCCAGTCATTCATTACTGCCCCCTGCTCCTGACAGGAAGTAGCACACTGCAGACAGGAAGTAGCATGCTGCAAAGAGGAAGTAGTGTGTTGCAGACAGGAAGTAGTGTGCAGCAGACAGAAGTGTCACGCTGTAAACAGGAAGTACCTGGTGGAGGCGGAGGGGGAGGGAGGAGGCGTGGAGGTGATGCTGGTCGGCCCTCCTGATTGGGCGGGGGGAGATCCCAGGATGATGTCATCAGAGTCCACTGGAGGGAGAGAGGCGCAGGTCGAATAAAAAACACTGGTTCTCCTTTTTCTCTATCTATCTATCTATCTATCTATCTCTCTCTCTCTCTCTCAGTAAAGACAGGAGGTAAGGAGGTGAGGGGTTAGGAGGTGAGGAGTGAGGGCAGAGGAGGTGAGGGTTTTAGGAGATGAAGGGTAAGGGAGTGAGGAGACAAGGAAGTGAGTGGTGAGGAGATGAGAGCTCAGGAGGTGAGGAGTTGAGGAGGTGAAGGGGCGAGTCAGGGTGAGGAAGTGAGGGGTTAGGAGGCGAGAATGTGAGGAGGAGAGGGGCTAGGAAGTGAGGTGGTGAGGGTTAGGAGGTGAGGGGTTAGGAGGTGAGTAGGTAAGGGGTGAGGAGGTGAGAGGTAAGGGGTGAGGAGGTGAGGAGGTGAGGAGGTGAGGGGTTAGGAGGTGAGTAGGTAAGGGGTGAGGAGGTGAGAGGTAAGGGGTGAGGAGGTGAGGAGGTGAGGAGGTGAGGGGTTAGGAGGTGAGTAGGTGAGGGGTGAGGAAGTGAGGGGTTAGGAGGTGAGGAGGTGAGGGGTTAGGAGCTGAGGAGGTGAGGGGTTAAGGGGTGAGGAGGTGAGGGGTTAGGAGCTGAGGAGGTGAGGGGTTAGGAGGTGAGGAGGTGAGGGGTTAGGAGGTGAGGGGTTAGGAGCTGAGGAGGGGAGGGGTTAAGAGGTGAGGAGGTGAGGGGTTAGGAGCTGAGGAGGTGAGGAGTTAAGAGCTGAGGAGGTGAGGGGTTAGGAGGTGAGGAGGTGAGGGGTTAGGAGCTGAGGAGGTGAGGAGGTGAGGGGTTAGGAGGTGAGGAGGTGAGGGGTTAAGAGGTGAGGAGGTGAGGGGTTAGGAGGTGAGGAGGTGAGGGGTTAGGAGGTGAGGAGGTGAGGAGGTGAGGGGTTAGGAGCTGAAGAGGTGAAGGGTTAGGAGGTGAGGAGGTGAGGGGTTAAGAGGTGAGGAGGTGAGGAGGTGAGGGGTTAAGAGGTGAGGAGGTGAGGGGTTAGGAGCTGAGGAGGTGAGGGGTTAAGAGGTGAGGAGGTGAGGAGGTGAGGGGTTAGGAGGTGAGGAGGTGAGGGGTTAAGAGGTGAGGAGGTGAAGGGTTAGGAGGTGAGGAGCTGAGGAGGTGAGGGTTAGGAGGTGAGGAGGTGAGGAGGTGAGGGGTTAGGAGGTGAGGAGGTGAGGGGTTAGGAGGTGAGGGGTTAGGAGGTGAGGAGGTGAGGGGTTAAGAGGTGAGGAGGTGAAGGGTTAGGAGGTGAGGAGCTGAGGAGGTGAGGGTTAGGAGGTGAGGAGGTGAGGAGGTGAGGGGTTAGGAGGTGAGGAGGTGAGGGGTTAGGAGGTGAGGGGTTAGGAGGTGAGGAGGTGAGGGGTTAAGAGGTGAGGAGGTGAAGGGTTAGGAGGTGAGGAGCTGAGGAGGTGAGGGTTAGGAGGTGAGGAGGTGAGGAGGTGAGGGGTTAGGAGGTGAGGAGGTGAGGGGTTAGGAGGTGAGGGGTTAGGAGGTGAGGAGGTGAGGGGTTAGGAGGTGAGGGGTTAGGAGGTGAGGAGGTGAGGAGTCAGTCTACCTGAAGTGGACAGCAGGTTCTGCTCCACGATGCCGACCTTCACCAGCTGAGAACAGAAACACAGACACAAAGTTCACACTTGGCTTCACAGCCTGGCAGCTTCCGGTCTCTGTGACCTCTGACCCCTTCTGTCTCGGTCGCTCGGCTCCTCTGACCCTGGGCCTCTTCTTCTCTTATTCCAAACTAAAATCCAGATGTGATGGTTTAAGGCCCCTAACCTCTGGAATTGACCCTATTCATACGGCGGCCATTTTGAACCTCTACCCGAACGATTGGCATTTAGATAAAACTGGGCGAGGACTTCAGACAGACCTAACAGTTATCAAGTTAGCAGCAATCTCAGGAACAACAGCCACAACATCTTGAATTCAGCAGGGAAGTTAGCTAGCTAACTTACTAGTTAGTTAGCTACTAGCTAGCTGGCTAGACTCAGGTAGCTAGTAGTATAATGAGCCAAATATATTAAAGTCGAGAAGAAACGGCATTTGGAGAGTATCTAACTTCCGTATCGTGACGTATTTCCGAGTGAAACAGGAAAGACAGGCGGGACGTAACGTTGGGAGGAATTTGATTTGAACGTTGAAAAGTGGGCGTGTCATAACACCCGAAGACACACCGAAGTACCGTGCTGTTGCTAGCTAGCTAACTAATGAATCTTAGCTCTCTGCACTAAAAGCTGAAGATTGATTGATGGGTGGATGTCATGATATTATTGGTTGAAATTGGTTATGGGCATGCTTATGTAAGCACACGGCATATTTTGTTTTACAGGAAGAAAACATGATTGAATTTTGATATAAGAATACAAAGAAATTGATTTTTTGTATTTTTGGCATATATTGTTAAATAGGTGCACAATATGACCGGGGATGTGATCTAAAAGGGTTAAAAAGGCATTTTTCATTTCATCTCGACTTTAAAATGTGAACCCATATCCCTCTGGATTCTTGAGATCCATTTGTTTCTAATATGTTTTTAGTAGCGAATCTGTGAAAGTTTCTATGATGCATCTTACAACAGCAGGACAGAGTTGGGCATAGCTGGGCAGTTTCCCACCCCCATTACCTGTCTGCTCAGCAAAATCTGGGTCTTAAAACGTATCTGTTCACACTGGCATTTCCAATTTTAACATGATTATTGTTGTTGTTGTTGTTGTTTTCTTTTTTATGACTTTTTATTATGCAGTGTTAAATAGTGAACCAACTGTTCCCCTGGTGCACATGATGCCAGAGCCAGTGGTAGCCTTTTAGGTAACAGTAGTAGTAGCATTAGTAGTAGGGCTGCAACTAACGATTATTTTCATTGTCGATTATTCTGTCGATTATTTTCTCGATTAATCGGTTAGTTGTTTGGTCTATAAAATGTCAGAAAATGGTGAAAAATGTCGATCAGTGTTTCCCAAAGCCCAAGATGACGTCCTCAAATGTCTTATTTTGTCCACAACCCAAAGATATTCAGTTTACTGTCATAGAGGAGTAAAGAAACCAGAAAATATTCACATTTAAGAAGCTGGAATCAGAGAATTTTGACTTATTTTTCTTAAAAAATTACTCAAACCGATTAATCGATTATCAAAATAGTTGGCGATTAATTTAATAGTTGACAACTAATCGATTAATCGTTGCAGCTCTAATTAGTAGCAGTCAAATACTTAACCCAATAAATAATAATAGTGGTAATGGTAGCAGTACTAGCAGTAGTAGTAGCAGTAGCAGTAGTAGTAGTAGTAGTAGTAGTGGTAGTAGTAGTAGTAGTAGTAGTAGTGGTAGTAGTAGTAGTAGTGGTAGTAGTGGTAGTAGTAGTAGTGGTAGTAGTAGTGGTAGTAGTAGTAGTAGTAGTAGTAGTAGTGGTAGTAGTAGTAGTAGTGGTAGTAGTAGTAGTAGTAGTAGTAGTGGTAGTAGTGGTAGTAGTGGTAGTAGTAGCGGTAGTAGTAGTAGTAGTAGTAGTAGTGGTAGTAGTAGTAGTAGTAGTGGTAGTAGTGGTAGTAGTAGTGGTAGTAGTAGTGGTAGTAGTGGTAGTAGTAGTAGTAGTAGTGGTAGTAGTGGTAGTAGTGGTAGTAGTAGTAGTGGTAGTAGTGGTAGTAGTAGTAGTAGTAGTAGTAGTGGTAGTAGTAGTGGTAGTAGGCTAGTAGCCTAGTATTAGTTGTAGTTGTGGCAGTAGTAGCAGATGCAGTATTAATAATAGATGTAGTAGTAGTAGTAGTTGTAGTAGTAGTAGTAGTAGTTGTAGTAGTAGTATTAGTAGTATTCTTACCCCAATAAATGGAACAAACTTCTGGCAGGAGTCCTCTTCAGGGCTGCAGAACATGAATGAGTAATATAATATTAACGGTTCTGAGAGAGACCAAACAAAGTAACTAGTCAGTTTTTTCCCCTCTCTCCTTCAAATACTGCAATGCAGGATGTGATGTAACAGGATATGATACAACAGACGATGATGTAACTAGTGGCACCATAATCAAGGACAAGGGTTTCCATAGCAATCTTATTTGGACAATGAAGGAGGAGGCGGGAACAGGTTTGTCACTGTGGGTCCATCACAGATGAATGACTGAGTTAGAGCCATGACCCAGAAAGATGCTCTTCCCTTTTCTTTTACTTTTGTGCTCTATTCATTCCACCAAACATTTTCAGCTACATGGCCTTGTAGTGTGCGACTTGAATTTTCTTTATAAGAGGAATTATTACAGAAGTCTCAAGCCATTCCATATACTTCCACAGCTGTAGTAATAGTAAGAATACGTATAATAGAACTGTCTCAAAGCACTTGAATGGCATTTTGAAAGCAATGGTTTCACACTCCATTGACTTGCACTAGCATTGCTAACAAATGCTAACAGGAGGCTGGTGCTGATTTCTCAGAGACAAAATCTCTGATGTAAAAATGTTTTGAATGTTATAATAGTGGACATGGTCAGTCCCTTTACTGCATTCTGGTGTGATCGGATGAGGAAAGTCACATTAAAAGTAGTAACCATGGCCTTAGTTTTGCCCATTTGAATTCCTGTTAGGCCAGATAGCTGTCACCTTGGTGCCATTACATTAACAATAACTTTTACTAAGAGGGAAATGGTTCAGCCTGCTCTAGTCAGAAAATACATGCCAGGGATCAACATCAGGTCTCCATTCAGGTCCTCAAAAACCAAACAGACTGCAGCATCAGCACAGCATGACCAGAACCAAAACCAAACAGTCCACATGTTGGTTAGACACTGCCAAACCTTCAGCGCAGGCCAAGATGAGGTTAGTAGTTAGACAGATATCAGGCATGGTGTGAAGGAGAGCTGGACGTGCAGGGCAAAGGTTAAAGGTCAAAAGAGCAGAGGGCAGCATGGCAGCAGGGAGGAGTCAGAGATACCTGATGTAAAAATCAAAATACAAGCTTCGCTTCCTTGAATGCAAATGAAAGAAGAGAGAGAGAGAGACAGAGAGAGAGAGAGAGAGAGAGAGAAGTTACCTGTTTTTTTCCAGAAACTGATTCATCTGAACCAACAGAAACATGGAGGAACCTCTGATGTCAGTGATGATGTCAACATCAGTCGGTGATAGGTTACTGTCTCCACAAACAACTTCTACATGGGAGTGTGTGTATTAAAGCTCTATGTGATGTTAAACATTCACTTTTAATTGCTATCAGTGTTGCAGTTTGCCTTTCCAAGCTCCAACGAAACCATCAGCGCAACATGAGACTCTGAACAACCGACTCTGAGCGGCGGCGGTCTGATGTCATTAAAAGTGCGACGGCAGTAAAATCGAGTGCAGTTGCGAATTCTGACCAGAGTAGCTGCTGACGTGCCAAGTTATCTCATATAACTTTAAAATGAGTTATTTTTATTGAGGGCTAGTCTGTAAGATGTACAAAAAAACGATTTTCGCGAGGTACAGGGATGAGGAAGGGGCCTTGTTTGTCTCAAGAATGTGATGCTCGCTGATGATGATGTTGTTATTGTTTTGTTTTTTTTGTTTTTTTTTGTTTTTTTTTGTTTTTTTTAAAATTTGTTTTCTCTCTGTGAGTGTTGGGACATGCCGGATGGGCACCTACAAGTTGATTATGTATAAAGAGGATGAACATTAGTAATTATTTAAGTTGTGTATGATGGACACTGGGGTGGATAGTTGGACTATAAACAGTAAGTTTATTGATTAAGCTTAGCAAAGGGGTCGGACCAAATAAGTATTTTACTTCTTCCTACTCCATTTCGGACATGTAATATTTATTTATTTATGTTGTTTATTGAGAATTTGTTGTATATGTTTACTGTTGATTTTATTGGTTATTCTTGTTTTGTTTTCTTACGTATGTGTATATGTATGTATATATATATATATATATATATATATATTTTTTTTTTAACATGTTCGAAATAAATCTATTCTATTCTATTCTAAATGTTTCTCACACACACATATATGTTGTTTCCATCTCTTCATACATGTAGAAGCTAATGAGCAGCAGCGTACCTGTCTTCTGTCTCGAACCTGAGACCTTGGAGAGACAGAAGGTCTCAGGTTCGAGTGTCCTGTTGAACTGTGCTGGAGAAAGACACTGAACGCCTCCCTGCTCACTCACTGTAAGTCAGTTAAACAACCAAGATATAAAACCAAGTGAATGTACCTCTTGTGTTTGTAGGTCAGCATGGCTTCTGAGATCGGACACTGGTGGGAAACAGCAGCTGCAGACAGATACTGAGACACCCGACCCGCCACGCCAACAGGATCTGTCAGACAGACAGGCTACATCTAGATTATCTGACAATAAAAAGTCTACATCTAGATTATCTGACAATAAAAAGTCTACGTCTAGATTATCTGACAATAAAAAGTCTACATCTAGATTATCTGACAATAAAAAGTCTACGTCTAGATTATCTGACAATAAAAAGTCTACATCTAGATTATCTGACAATAAAAAGTCTACATCTAGATTATCTAGATTATCTGACAATAAAAAGTCTACATCTAGATTATCTGACAATAAAAAGTCTACATCTAGATTATCTAGATTACCTGACAATAAAAAGGCTACATCTAGATTATCTGACAATAAGAAGTCTACATCTAGATTATCTGACAATAAAAAGTCTACCTCTAGATTATCTAGATTATCTGACAATAAAAAGTCTACATCTAGATTATCTGTCAATAAAAAGTCTACATCTAGATTATCTGACAATAAAAAGTCTACATCTAGATTATCTAGATTATCTGACAATAAAAAGTCTACATCTAGATTATCTGTCAATAAAAAGTCTACCTCTAGATTATCTGACAATAAGAAGTCTACATCTAGATTATCTGACAATAAAAAGTCTACATCTAGATTATCTGACAATAAGAAGTCTACATCTAGATTATCTGACAATAAAAAGTCTACATCTAGATTATCTGACAATAAAAAGTCTACCTCTAGATTATCTGACAATAAGAAGTCTACATCTAGATTATCTGACAATAAGAAGTCTACATCTAGATTATCTGACAATAAAAAGTCTACATCTAGATTATCTGTCAATAAAAAGTCTACATCTAGATTATCTGACAATAAAAAGTCTACATCTAGATTAACTGACAATAAAAAGTCTACCTCTAGATTATCTGACAATAAAAAGTCTACCTCTAGATTATCTGACAATAAAAAGTCTACCTCTAGATTATCTGTCAAACAATAAAACAGTCTTCATCTACATCTAATTTACAAAATTATATATTATATTATTGGATAAAAGTAGGTTCATTTTGATTTCCATCTTGTTGTATTTTGAGTACATTGCAATCTGAACAGTCTGCTGGTAATAGTATACTGTATCATCACAGTGAACAGTATGCAGTACAGACTGATTAATGCAGTATGTAGTTGGTTAGTATCCGGTTTCAAACACAGTACTGATGTAGTCTTTGTTTCGAATGAAAACCTGCATTGCCTGCATTTGGTCCGTTGCAGCAGCATTTTTTTTTGTAATTTTTCAGCTGTAGTTAAAGGATAAGTTTGGCGGTTTTGGAGCAATATATAATTCCTCTCTTCATCCCTGTAGGTCTTGGACCCACAGACAGTATTGTCTGTAGTTCTTGGACCCACAGACAGTATTGTCTGTAGTCTTGGACCCACAGACAGTCTTGTCTCCAGTCAGCTGTCAGTTGAAGCAGCGAGTTCCGCTGCCTCTTGCTGCAACAATGAGTCCAAACTGTTTGTCAGACTATAGCCCTCGTTTGTGAAAACGATCCGGAGAGCGACCGACGTATTTCTCTCCGCGGCCCGGAAAGCGGCGGCACCGACCGTTTCCACTCGGCGGATCGTCTTCTACCGAACCTCACTGTTTACGATCTGACCTGACCGTCCGGAACCAGATCACTCCGCCATGGAACCACCTTTCTCCCCACAGCGCTCTGTGCTGCGGCAGAGAAAAATAGTTCTGTGATTTCCTGATTAGTCAAGAAAAATACATTTTTGCACACCTAAAGGTCTTTGTGTGACAGGTGCGTAGGACAAGAACCAAAAAGGTAGATGCTGAAAAAGGAATAGAGTCCCGCACACTGTGTATACTTGCAAGGAGATTTAATCGCATGTTTGCCTGATGAAGGTCTGAAACGTCGCATTAAATCTCCTTGAGAGTATAGACAGTGTGCAGGATTCTACCGTATTTCCTCTAATATTGGCCCGGGCCTTTATTTACCTCAACTGCAGAGGGTACCAGGCCTTTATTGGAAGCAGGCTTATATTAGAGACAGGCCTTTATTTCTAATTCCCTCTGTTTGATAAGTATATTTGCTCATATTTTAGTACGAAGCCTCCTTGTTTTCTGATCTGCTTCTGTTGGGGTTCGTTAGGTAGACGTTTTTTTGTTACTGCAATGCATTACGATAATTACGGTAATCGACGACGGCATGCTCCAGAGACTTCCGCCGGCCGAGCCGTCTTGTGGCACTCGTACGTTACTACAAACTACAGTTACAAACAGGCACCAGGAGTTTACCGGTATCCACCGTTGTTTGCATGTAAGCTGAAGCTAACTGAAGCTAACTGAAGCTAACTGAACCCGGGCGCCGATGTGTTCCCGGTGATCCGGCCGAGATTTCGGCGGGGGTCCCGACGCCGATGCGTCACTGGGTGTCCGGGGCTCGGATCAGGAGGATCGATGCGGGCCGTGGGCGCGGTGGAGAGGACAGCGGCGGAGAGAGGAGACGGACACGGTCCAGCTATATACTAGGTTTTGATCTAGTCTTGTTTCCTTTGTTTTCTCCCCCGGCCTGTATTTGAGGCCGGCCTTTATTTGTTTGTGTCGGCCACGGCCCCGGCCATTATCGGAGACCCGGCTTTTAATTGACTACCGGCCACTATTAGAGGAAATATGGTATTCCTTTTTCAGCGTTTCCTGATTAGTGAAAGTTGCGTAACGGAGGAACTGAGTCTGTTTCCTCTCGACTGTCTGTGGAGACACAAACGGCTTTTTGGAGATATTTTGACAAACATTATTCATTCATTGCTTCAACTGACAGCTGACTCTGGAGACAATACTGTCTGTGGGTCCAACAACTACAGACAATACTGTCTGTGGGTCCAACAACTACAGACAATACTGTCTGTGGGTCCAAGTACTACAGGGATGGAACAGACTCATTATATATAGGAACAAAATCAACAAACTTATCCTTTAAGGGACTAGTTAAGGGAAGAGTTAAGGTATAATTACCTAGTGGGGGGGGGTCCAGGCGTCCAAACAGCTCCCTCCAGCCAGCATCCATGAACAGGCTGTTGAATTTACTGTCCAGGGAGGCCAGGTACTTGGCCAGCGGGTGGGGTCCTGGAGGGTTGAGACAGAGATGAAGCATCATGGGAAGGTTCACGGCTAGCTGATCTACCGTCTAAGACTACAGAGAAATCTGATTGGCTGAAACCCAGCGTACCGATAGGGATGATCAGAAAGCGGACATAGCTCAGCCAATCAGGCGTCTTGCTGGCCAGCTGCTCCACAAAGCAGCAGAGGACGGTGCTGAGGTACGTCTGGTCTCCGCCCACCGCCACCTTCACCGTGGGAGGAGTCTGGGAGTTACAGTTACAGCTGGAAACACATTAAAATAATACTTTAATATGGAGGAGTCTGGGAGAAAACCCATTAAAATAATACTTTAATATGGAGAAGTCTGTGAGAAAACCCATTAAAATAATACTTTAATATGGAGGAGTCTGTGAGAAAACCCATTAAAATAATACTTTAGTATGAAGAAGTCTGTGAGAAAACCCATTAAAATAATACTTTAGTATGAAGAAGTCTGTGAGAAAACCCATTAAAATAATACTTTAGTATGAAGAAGTCTGTGAGAAAACCCATTAAAATAATACTTTAGTATGGAGGAGTCTGTGAGAAAACCCATTAAAATAATACTTTAGTATGGAGGAGTCTGTGAGTTACAGCTGGAAAACACAACAACAAAATAATACTTTTAAACAGTTTGAAATAAATAAAGCCTCTCATGATAAATAATTAGATAAGAGAGAATAAAAGCCCTCAAGTGCTCCTTAACTAATCTTTTTACTCATCCCTTAATTATTCCCTTACTCTGTCCTTACCTAGTCCCATTAATGGGGTATTGATAAGGTATTGATATGGTCAGATGTTGACCAGGTATTGATAAAACCAAGTATTGATAAAATACCAATATGACCAGGTATTACAGTAATAAGACCATATATTGATCAGGGATTGATTAGACCAAGTTTTGATCAGGCACTGATAAGACCAGGTATTGATCGCAGACTGGTTAGACCAGGTACTAATTAGGTATTGATAATATCAAGTATTGATAAGATCAAGCACTGATTAGGTACTGATAAGACTAGATACTGGTCGGGTATTGATAATGCCAGGTATTGAGCAGGTATTGATGAAACCAAGTATTGATCAGGTATTGATAAGACCAGATAATAATAATTCTTACAATCTCTGGATCCGGCTGATGACAGCGCTGAAGGCAGCCTGGACATCAGCTGCTGAGACGGTGCACACGATTGGCTGGCTGTCACCATGGAGAACCTCAGAGAGATACTGAGAGAAAGAGAGAGAGAGAGAGAGAGAGAGAGAGAGAGAGAGAGAGAGAGAGAGAGAGAGAGAGATCAGAGAGAGAGAGAGAGACAGAGAAAGAGAGAGAGAGACAGAGAGAGAGAGAGAGACAGAGAAAGAGAGAGAGAGAGATAACCGTGAAGAGGAAGGAAGTTTAATCTTCAAATAGAGATGACAGACAGAAAGGTAAACAGACAGACAGACAGACAGACAGACAGACAGACAGACAGACAGGCAGACAGACAGGTAAACAGACAGACAGACAGACAGACAGACAGACAGGCAGACAGACAGGTAAACAGACAGACAGACAGACAGACAGACAGACAGACAGGTAAACAGACAGACAGACAGACAGACAGACAGACAGACAGGTAAACAGACAGACAGACAGACAGACAGACAGGTAAACAGACAGACAGACAGACAGACCTGTCCCTGCCAGTCTGTGGTATTGATCAGGATGATGGAATCAGGAAGCAAATCATCAGAGAACAGGATGTGGTTCAGCTGGTCCAACACAGACTTCCTGGCAACCTGGACACACACACACACACACACACACACACTCAGGATAAGCATCAGCAGCTGGTTGCTCCAGGTGAAAGTCTCCACTCTAACACTGAAACTAGCAAGCTAAAATCACTTCCTCATGCCACAGTTAACAGTAGTCTAAGTTAACAGTTAATATGAACTCATTTAAACAAAAGTGAGAGAAAATCATGGATAACCTAAGCAATTTTTTACAGATTATTTTTTGACATATTTGCCTTTATTAGATGGTTTAAAGTTGAGAGAAACAGGAAACATTAGGAGAGAGAGAGAGAGAGAGAGAGAGAGAGAGAGAGAGAGAGAGAGAGAGAGGGTACACACCGGAGACCTGAGCCTCCGGGACGTCCCGACTGGAGGCTCAGCGGTAGTATCAGGATTCATTTGACACTACAGCCACAGACTAGATGAACTGATGCTAACAGACAGCAACACTGACACCAAGTGGTTCAACTGTTCATTTCAACAGGGTTAAAGCTCTGTAGTTCGACCTGAGGGACTTCCCCCTGTCACTGATCAGGTGGAAAAATGTTATTTATTTCATAAATGGATAAGATAGATAAATATTGTGTCACTACTCAGCGTACAGATCATACAGAGTAAAGTGCATTTACAATAAACACATTAACCCATTAATGACAGGGATAAAGGGGCTGAGGACCAACTCACTCAGAGTTATGAGACACACAAATACACATAAAACATACCAACAGTTAACTGGCTAAAACTGGTTTGGTTCTTCATCGGTTCGGTGGTTTCAGTTCATATTGCTGATGTAAAACGCTCTGTTTGTTTTCCATCTATCAGACTGGTCGCCATGCCAACGGCTGTCTCGCTTCCCGCCTGGTAGAGTCTTAGTTTAGTGATGTGAACTCACACTTTACATTCAGACTAGCTGAAGTTTAACTGATGCAACAGGCTGCTGTGTGTTAGACACTAATACACACACACACACACACACACTGTCTCTCTATCGGTCTGTCTCTCTACCTGTCTGTTTCTCTAACTGTCTGTCTAACTCTACCTGTCTCTCTCTCTGTCTGTTTCTCTACCTGTCTGTCTGTCTCTACCTGTCTGTCTCTCACTGTCTGTGTCTACCTGTCTGTCTCTAACCATCTGTCTGTCTCTACCTGTCTGTCTGTCTGTCTGTCTGTCTGGCCTACCTGTGCAGGGATCCTGGAGTCAGGTGATGTCTCACTGTCGAAGCTGCTGGTCCTGTCTGTCTGCCCTTTAGAGTTCTGTCTGTCCTTCATGGAGATGCTCCTGGGATGGCGAGACAGCTGAGTGCCTGTCTTACTGCAACAAGAACAGACAGACAGGTTACAGACAGCTGAGTGCCTGTCTTACTGCAACAAGAACAGACAGACAGGTTACAGACAGCTGAGTGCCTGTCTTACTGCAACAAGAACAGACAGACAGACAGACAGGTTACAGACAGCTGACCGCCTGTCTTATGCAATACTCCTGTGTGTGTGTGTGTGTGTGTGTGTGTGTGTGTGTGTGTACCTGGGTGACATGTGTGTTTGGGACTCTGTTTTACACAGTTTGGCCGCCGGGCCGGCTGAGTCCGTTCCCATGGCAACCTCCTCCTCAACTTCCTGTGAAGAGAAGAACAACCTACTGACTCATATTTCAACACACACACACACACACACACACACACACACACACACACACTACAGTGGGTAACCATAGTGTGTGTATGTGTGAGTGTTCCCCTGGTAAACAAATAAATAACAGTGTGTTTATTGTGATAAAATAATAGACAACAGTGTGTTTATCCTGGCAAACCAGTAAACAACTGTTTTTATCCTGATTACAAATAAACTCGTTTTTTTTATCCTAAGAACAAATTAAAAAACAGTGTGTTCATCCTGATAAACCCCCAGCCTCACCCCCGGGCCGGCCTCCTCTCCTCTGGGCTCCTCTGGGTGCTGGGGCCCCTGGGTGCTCCTCTGGGGCCCCTGGGTGCTCCTCTGGGGCCCCTGGGCTCGGGGCCGGTCCGGAGACAGCAGCTCCGCTCCCTGATGAAGCAACAGAGCGGTTACACACCCCGACCTCCAGGGGGCGTCCGAGAGGCGAGACAGACCCGCTGAACTGTGTCTGTCCCACTGTCGTCAAGTATAAGTCCAGCGTCTTTAGTCCAGCAGCATAACAGAATATACAGTAAGTACTACCTGTACTACAGAGTATCAGTGGTACAGAATAATTACACTACATTACATTTAAAAAGTGTATAATTACACTATAACAAAAGAGTTTGTAAAATCCTGAAGTCATGATTTGGTTTTACTGATTTTATGTCCTCTTTTATATGTTTTCCTTATATTTTATATTTTGCGTTATTTTATTCTGTTTTACTGCTGTGTTTTGTACTTGCTTTGTGGAGGGCTTTGTAACACTGTTAAGAAAGGAGCTATACAACTAAAGTTAATTCTTCTGCTTCTTCTTCTTCTTCTCATTATTATTATTGTTATTATTATTATTATAGGGAATACTCACAGCTGCAGTTTGCTCCTTCTGCTGGCTTCTCTGACTGTGGAGACTTCCGATCTCGGTCTGGGAGCTGGACTGAGAAATCCCCTCGAAGAACGGCCTGTTGTCAGACACACAGCACAGGCAAGCTCGTTAACAGCAGCGACGAAGCAACAGCTGATTTAAAGCAGAGCGTGCTAACTCCATGTCACACCAGACAACATCAGTACTCACTAATACAGATAATCACAAGACAGTCTGCATTAGATTTCTGTGAGCTGTTTATACTTTGACTTTTACTCTGTTTCAGTCTTAAAGGAGTTCCAGTGTGATTGGAGTTTCTGCTCATTTCCTGAATTCCATGATGGTTTTACATCACTGTAGATGGTTTTATATTTTTCTTTTGTCACAGTTGTTTGTTTGTTTGTTGTAAATCTTTTGAAACAAACACTGTCTAAATATTAGGAGTTTCTCCCAGTAAAGTAGAGGGCAGCAATTTAAAGCCATAATTGTGTAAAATCTAGCTTAAATTTCTGTTTTATTTTACAGGCCGTAGCTGGTGGAAGCGTCTTGTTTCAGTTTGACTGCGTTGTGATTGACAGGAGGCGGGCCTTAACGTAACCGCAGAGAACGTCAGCTATTGGTTGAAAGATTTCTTTTGGAGAGGAAAACGTGTAAATCGGACATGTAACGACCCAGAATTGTCCTTTAAGTTGTGTGTCGGGCTGCTGGACAGCTAAGATGTCTTCATGTTGGGTTCAGGCCAACCTGAGCTTGGGTTTGGGCGTGCTGAGGACGCTGTCGTTGTCCTCCAGCTCCGGACCGCTGTCGCTCGGGTTGTAAACCTCCAGGCTGTCGTACAGAAGGTCCAGGTCTTCTTCTGCCTCCTGGCTGCGCTCCACCGGGTCGGAGTCCAGAACCTGCAGGACACACGGTGAGGAACCAGCAGTACTGCGTGATAGGAGTCACATTTGTCACTATGGTGCCGTCAAGCCATCAGCAATAAACATATGATGAGTTTCCAAAACACCCACTCTCCCATACTGACTGCTGGCATGAGAGTGAAGGACATTCTGGTTTAGTACCGAAGTCATCTGAAAACATTTACTTATAAAATAGTTCATTTTTTGATGACAGAATCATTATGTTTTTCAAATATTGCCTGATCATTTTCAATTTCAGGTAGCAAAATGGATATCTAGTGTTTTGTAATGAAACCCCTCATATGAAGCATGAAAAGAAAGCGTTGAACCATTTGGAAGCACTTGCATATAAAATTGTGTAGAAGCAGCGACTGACAGATGAATGATGTGATTGATAATATCAACTGATTTCCCTTTTTGTCTTTACATTTAATTTCCTCTGCCAGATTCTTACAGGCAGAGCGAGTCTCAGGCAGTGTGTATGTGGTAGAACAAACTGTGGCATGACAATGTGACTGAATAGGTGATATAACTATAATAACATGATATAATAGTATGGATGGGCTAAAATACTATATGATCACATATTGAGTTTATTACCCAGTTACAGAATGTTATTCTGAGGCATAATTAATATTGTTTATCAGTTAATTGCACATTGCACGACTTGAATATTTTAAATTAATTTCAGGTTTGGGCAGATTTGAATAGTCTGCATGTAGTGGAAATACTTTCTATACTATACAGTTTCTATACTGGAAATAAGATTATAGATCCTCAAGGATATCCTCCCCAGGATATAACTGCTCATCAGGATACAACAGTGTGAGTGTATCAGGACACAACAGTGTATCAGGATACAACAGTGTGAGTGTATCAGGACACAACAGTGTGAGTGTATCAGGACACAACAGTGTATCAGGACACAACAGTGTATCAGGACACAACAGTGTATCAGGATACAACAGTGTGAGTGTATCAGGACACAACAGTGTATCAGGACACAACAGTGTATCAGGACACAACAGTGTATCAGGATACAACAGTGTGAGTGTATCAGGACACAACAGTGTATCAGGACACAACAGTGTGAGTGTATCAGGACACAACAGTGTATCAGGACACAACAGTGTGAGTGTATCAGGACACAACAGTGTATCAGGACACAACAGTGTATCAGGATACAACAGTGTGAGTGTATCAGGATACAACAGTGTATCAGGACACAACAGTGTATCAGGACACAACAGTGTATCAGGATACAACAGTGTGAGTGTATCAGGACACAACAGTGTATCAGGACACAACAGTGTGAGTGTATCGGGACACAACAGTGTATCAGGACACAACAGTGTATCAGGACACAACAGTGTATCAGGACACAACAGTGTGAGTGTATCGGGACACAACAGTGTATCAGGACACAACAGTGTGAGCGTATCAGGACACAACAGTGTATCAGGATACAACAGTGTGAGTGTATCAGGACACAACAGTGTATCAGGATACAACAGTGTATCAGGACACAACAGTGTATCAGGACACAACAGTGTATCAGGATACAACAGTGTGAGTGTATCAGGACACAACAGTGTATCAGGACACAACAGTGTGAGTGTATCGGGACACAACAGTGTATCAGGACACAACAGTGTATCAGGACACAACAGTGTATCAGGACACAACAGTGTGAGTGTATCGGGACACAACAGTGTATCAGGACACAACAGTGTGAGCGTATCAGGACACAACAGTGTATCAGGATACAACAGTGTGAGTGTATCAGGACACAACAGTGTATCAGGACACAACAGTGTATCAGGACACAACAGTGTATCAGGTGTAGCAGTGTTTGTACAAACCTCATCAGTGACTTTGAATCTCTTCAACAGAGCCACAAACTTCTGTTTAAAGTTGGGTTGCTGTGTGGGAGCGACAGAGACAGAGGGAAGAGAGGAAGAGAGGAAGGACAGTGAGAGACAGTAGAGACAAAGATGAAAAAGTCTGTCAGAAAAGCCCAGTGCACATGAAAAGCCAATTAATTCAATTAATTAAAAATAAATCTGGAATCACATAAAGTTGAAAGTGGATCGTCTCTTCAGAGTTGTGAGTTCTGCTCCGCTCCTCACCTGAGTCATGGAGGTTGTTCGGATCATTTTCCTGTGAGACTTCTTCGGCTTTCGTTGGACATCATCATCATCGTCATACAGGTCCTGAGACAGAGGAGGAAGGTAAATGTCCTGGGTGTGTGTGTGTGTGTGTGTGTGTGAAATATACAAACATGATTACATTATATTACATCATGTGTTTCTCTCAGGCAGGTTGACTGCAGAGTATTACATTACATTACAGATCACTACATGACAGAGCGTCATTTCTCTGATTGGTTGGAACAGAACAGGTGTGAGGAGCTGTCAATCACCTGAGGTGGGACGGCATCATCGCTCCCTTCCTGTTCGGAGGAGAAGCTGTCGTCATCGTCCTCCCAGTACGCCTCCATGTCAGGGGAGCGGTCTGGTTCAATAAACATTAGTCTGTATCAATACATTCATTTAATAAACAGGATAACGTCATCACTGCGTTCCTGCTAGAAAGTGTCATTAAGCTAGGCTATAATGGAAAGTAGTGCTGAAACGATTGATCGACAGAAAATGAATCGATTATAATTTGGATAATTGATTAATCGTTTGTCATTTATTAAGTAAAAATACCAAACATTTTCTGGTTACAGCTTCACAAATGCTAAGATTTGCTGCTTTTCTCTGTGTCATATCATTTTAAAATGAATTCTTTGGGGTTTTTGGCTGCTGGTCTGAGTGAGGAAGACATTTGCAGAGTCACTTTGGACTCTGGGAACTTGTGATGAGCATTTGTCATTTTTAACATTTAAGATAGCCATAAGTAGTCTAGACATAGACTAAATGATTAATCGATTAATCCAAAAATTATCAACAATGTAAATAATCTTTAGTTGCAGCCCTAATGGAAATACCTGAAAATTTATGTGTGAATGAATTTAAATGAATTGGACATTTAAAGCTCCATATTCTCCACTCTCCAGAGTTTTATTTTGTGTCTTTCTGTCCATTCAAAGCTGTGTGTGTGGTGTCATGAACCAAAAACACTCTCAATCCATTTCTCCACGTTCATTTTCCAGCATCTCTCTGAGCCTTACCAAGAACAGGCCGTTTCTGTCTCCGTGTCTTTAAGGCTCATTAATATTAACGACCCTCCGTTCCGATCGGCTAACCGTTTCGAGAGCGAAACGTGAGACGCCGCGGCCCGGCGGCTACAGGTAGGGAAAACTCTCCGGTAATAAACGATGACGACCGCTCGACCGCTTTGAAAAAAACACTTTGTTAGTCTATTATTTCTTACAGAAATGATAATGAGCGAACCTTTGTGACGCCACAAAGTTACGGAAGTCCAAACGGCTCGTTTAGAGGCTCGCTTTTCTAATATGGATTGTGTGGATTTAGTTTTGATACTTTCACCATGTTTAGATACACATCCAACTCCTTTATCATCACAGAGGAGAGGGAGTCCTGCTTTACACCATGTGGAGCTTTAAGAACCAGCAGCAGCACTGTTGGTCCAGGAGCTTTTTGGTATTTCGGTTTCGACCAATCAGCTCTCGATACCACACCCGAGCCTCGTGTAAAATAATCCTGCGACTGTAGAATGATCATGGATGATGAGAAGTGAAGGGAACAGAAGGTCAAGTTCAGTGTTTCCCCTACCGGGCTTGGTCTTGTTGCCATGGTTACCGCTAGTATCCTCCTGTTCGATTGGCTGGCTGGACAGAGAATGGACGCTGAGCTCGGCCGCTCGCACCGCAGCGTCCTTCAGGTTGCTATGGAGACCGAGGATCTGAGCTCCGTCTGTTGGATGCTGCATCACCTAGAACAGGCACATGCATGTACACACACACACACACACACACACACACACACACAGGCAACCACCCACACATACAGACACACACATATACACACACACATAGATGAATGCACCCTCCAATACACACACACACACATACACACACACATGGACCCAGGAAGTGGTGAACAGAGCAACCGACCGACAATACCTTCCATAAAATTGCTTTACAGATACATTTTTTTATTCTCATTCTTATTAGTAAAATTTAAAAAGGTCTAAGTGGCTTTACTTTGAGTTTAACCTGCTACCTGTCGTCCTGCTACCTGTCGTCCTATCAGTCGTCCTGCTACCTGTCGTCCTATCTGTTGTCGTACTACCTGTTGTCGTACTACCTGTCGTCCTACCTGTTGTCGTCCTACCTGTTGTCGTACTACCTGTTGTCGTACTACCTGTCGTCCTACCTGTTGTCGTCCTACCTGTCGTCCTACCTGTCGTCCTACCTGTTGTCGTACTACCTGTCGTCCTACCTGTCTTCGTACTACCTGTCGTCCTACCTGTCGTCCTACCTGTTGTCGTACTACCTGTCGTCCTACCTGTCTTCGTACTACCTGTCGTCCTACCTGTCGTCCTACCTGTTGTCGTACTACCTGTCGTCCTACCTGTTGTCGTCCTACCTGTTGTCGTCCTACCTGTCGTCCTACCTATTGTCGTACTACCTGTCGTCCTACCTGTCTTCGTACTACCTGTCGTCCTACCTGTCGTCCTACCTGTTGTCGTACTACCTGTCGTCCTACCTGTTGTCGTCCTACCTGTTGTCGTACTACCTGTCGTCCTACCTGTCGTCCTACCTGTTGTCGTACTACCTGTCGTCCTACCTGTCTTCGTACTACCTGTCGTCCTACCTGTCGTCCTACCTGTTGTCGTACTACCTGTCGTCCTACCTGTCTTCGTACTACCTGTCGTCCTACCTATTGTCGTACTACCTGTCGTCCTACCTGTCTTCGTACTACCTGTCGTCCTACCTGTCGTCCTACCTGTTGTCGTACTACCTGTCGTCCTACCTGTCTTCGTACTACCTGTCGTCCTACCTGTTGTCGTACTACCTGTCGTCCTACCTGTCGTCGTACTACCTGTCGTCCTACCTATTGTCGTACTACCTGTCGTCCTACCTGTCGTCCTACCTGTCGTCGTACTACCTGTCGTCGTACTACCTGTCGTCCTACCTGTCTTCGTACTACCTGTCGTCCTACCTGTCGTCCTACCTATCGTCGTACTACCTGTCGTCGTACTACCTGTCGTCCTACCTGTCTTCGTACTACCTGTCGTCCTACCTGTCGTCCTACCTGTCGTCGTACTACCTGTCGTCGTACTACCTGTCGTCCTACCTGTCTTCGTACTACCTGTCGTCCTACCTGTCGTCCTACCTGTCGTCCTACCTGTCGTCGTACTACCTGTCATCGTACTACCTGTCGTCCTACCTGTCGTCGTACTACCTGTCGTCCTACCTGTCTTCATACTACCTGTCGTCCTACCTGTCGTCCTACCTGTCGTCGTACTACCTGTCGTCGTACTACCTGTCGTCCTACCTGTCTTCGTACTACCTGTCGTCCTACCTGTCTTCGTACTACCTGTCGTCCTACCTGTCGTCCTACCTGTCGTCCTACCTGTCGTCGTACTACCTGTCGTCGTACTACCTGTCGTCCTACCTGTCTTCGTACTACCTGTCGTCCTACCTGTCGTCGTACTACCTGTCGTCGTACTACCTGTCGTCCTACCTGTCGTCGTACTACCTGTCGTCGTACTACCTGTCGTCCTACCTGTCGTCGTACTACCTGTCGTCCTACCTGTCGTCGTACTACCTGTCGTCGTCCTACCTGTCGTCCTACCTGTTGTCGTACTACCTGTCGTCCTACCTGTTGTCGTACTATCTGTCGTCCTACCTGTCGTCGTACTACCTGTCGTCCTACCTGTTGTCGTACTACCTGTCGTCCTACCTGTCATACTACCTGTCGTCCTACCTCCGCCATGTTGATGACTCCCACTGCCAGGGTTTTGTATCCCAGGATGGTTCGGTTCTTGTATCTCTTCCTCCTCTGCAGCATCACATGTAGACGGTTCGCGTCTCGCTTCAGGAAATGAGGATACTGAAGACATGGTTGGGGGAGGGGGAGGGGGGCGAGTGACGGAGGGTTGGGGGGGGGGGATGTACCATGAACCATACTGTTCACCATAATCTCATTGGTCCCATAACACAAATGGAATATGCAGTGACCAAAAAAGTGATCACTGCATAGGCATCAACTTCACTATTTATATTTGTCTAAGAAACAAATTGAAAGCATTTAAGCAGAAGCCTTTAGATCAAAATGGCTTTAAGAGAATGAGAAACACAGAACATTCAGTCAGGTGATCCAGACTGGTGACTGTATAATGATAAATGTCTCGTAACCTGCAGTGAGAAGGTGAGCTCCAGGTCCGTCTCCATCAGGCCGTCCGGAGGGAGGAGGTACTCGTTGGATCGCAAAGTCCGCTTGGAGCCCTGAGAGACAGACAGGCAGACAGAGAGACAGACAGGCAGAGAGACAGACAGGCAGAGAGACAGACAGAGAGACAGACAGGCAGAGAGACAGACAGGTAGAGAGACAGGCAGATAAATAGAGAGATGGTCATATCTGATCTCTGTCACCATGACACTATGACAGTGTGGAGTATGTGAACAAGAGCGAATAAAGTACAGCATGATCTCCTGAAATTTTCAGCTTCTACCAAGAAGATTTTTAGCTAAAGTTTTTCTTATTTAACCATGACCAAATCCTTTCCCTAACCTTAACCAAGTTGTTTTAGTTGTCTAACCATAATCTTAACCCAAACCTTAACCGAAATGGATTTATATGTCTGAACTTAACCGTTAGCCAACCTTTAGCTGAATTGCCATGTTAAATTCATCATGTCAAATTCATGTCAAATTCATGTTATTGTCACAGAAGCCAATTAATGGTGGAGGGATGCAATTTTCACATAATTTGTGTCCAATCTGCGTTTCAGAGTTCCTGCTCATTTCACAAGATTTTATGAGATCACGTTGATAAAGTTCATGAAATGACCAGAAAAAGTAGTTCCATACTTCGATCATATACAGCAGCATGACATGACATGACATGACATCACATGACATCACATGACATGACATGACTGCAGAACATGGACCGGGACGACTCGTACATTAGTCTCAAAAACAACACTGACACAGCGGCATGAGAGCAGCTACAGGAGCAACTCCCTTCGGTCGGTTCATAGACTTCCATGCTAACAAATGTTTTACTGATTAGGCTTGACCAGATGGTACAAATAGATAAATAAAAATTCTGGAAGTTTCTATTGAACTACTTGGTTATTGCTGAGCAGTTTCCCCTCACCTGGATCTTAACAGCGATGACCACTGAGCTGAGCTCCCGGTCCAGCTCCCTCAAAACCATCAGCTTCTTCAGCGTCAGACTGCACAGCCTGCAAGAGGACAGAAGAAGAAACCCTGAGCCACCATAGAAGAAACACATTTTAAATGACTCAGCACTGATAATCGAAAAAAAAATGTGTATTTGTATTTCTATTTTATCCGTGGAAGGTTGACCAGTACGACTACAGTCTTGTCGTTCCTTTGTTGTCTAGAGAAAACATTAATCTGCTATAGAGTATTTTATTTTCCATCCCAGTACAGGGAATCGAACCAGCATCCTTCCAGTCACAACTGATCTGAAACCTAAACACCACCAAGTAAGAAACTGATGCAAACATGAGAGAAAGTTTTGTAAAATTTGGACAAAAACTTCATTGACACGTTGAGATTTGGAGAAAATACAACAATCTGAGCTTATGTTATGTTAGGGCTGGACGATAATTCAATATTATCGTCTTTCAGTGGGATTATATTGGGATGATCTGGTGATTTTGGGATATCGAGACGCACAGTTCTGCTGTCTGAACTGATGAGAACAAGCAAATTTTATTTAGAAACTCAGACAAAATGAAGTATGGTAGGAATATTATGTGAAAATTTCAGTTTAGTTTGACATCACACCAAACATCACCATTCGGTTTAATATGATGAACATTAATTTGATTATTTAACGTGATTGAGCCATATCGTCATATATATCGATATCGCAAAAAAATTCTTATGATTATTCGTGATATTGATTTCAACCATATCGTCCAGCCCTATGTTATGCTGCGATAACAACAAAGACTCTAATACCCACAATGCCTTGCGGGGCAATCGGGGAACCTGGTGTGTTCTTTGTCACGCAGTGGTAACCTGTTATTTATGCATCATGTTGTGCTGAGGCCTAAAATATGAGCAAACGGAGATCTCAACCACCACAACAGACATCTTCCATATTTACAAATGGCCTTTTCATTTATAATGTCGATGTAAGACAGACAGGTGAAGGCAGTTTCTAGGTGTGACTAATGCATGAGGTGTAAATGTGAGCCTCTCCTGACTTGTTCTCCTGGGATCTCATTATCTGAGGATCATGCTGGGACTCCTGTTCCCGAGCACAGAGCAGCTAACACCGATTATCTCTTCACACACACAGCACAGCCACTTTCTGCAGCACTAGATTTAATGATCCACACATACAGCCTTAGTTAGCATGCACAGTGTGTGGTAAAAAAAAAATCACAAATTTAAACACCTGGAACTTTCAAAGATATATGGAATGAAATATCCATTTTCAACCTGAGAAGATGAAAAGATGAGATGAGAGGCTGAGGAGACGATGGGATGAAGGGATGATTGTTCATTTTATTCAGGTCTGAACCACCTGGAGCAGCGAGACACGTAACTTAAGCTGTCAGTAATTTGAATACATTTTGCACCAAATCAAATGTTTCCACAGAAATTAATACCATTTTCTGTTTTTCAATAAATTTGTTTTATTACTTTGTACATACTGACAATTTGTCAGGCTGCAGCAGAATTGATGTTGAAGGCAGTGAATGAAAAAGATGTTTTAGATTTTTATTAATTCATTTATGGATGTCTGAAACAGGTGCTTGTTGTTAAATGGTGTCAAAAAGTTCACAAAGGGGCTAAAAACAAACGAAGAATAAAACATTCAGAACAACCTCAGCTCAGTGAAAAAAATGAGAAGCAACATGTTTCATAGATCTAGTGAAGAGCTGCAGTTTTGCTCACAGTAGGAGTTTGTTGACTGTTAACTAGAGAATATAACCAGTGTGGCGTCTCTTCACTAGATCTATTTAACTTTGTTTCTGGCTGCAGCTCGACTGCCTCCGGTCTGTCAGGCAACATGTTTCGACCAGCCGACCATCGGCTCGTTGTTTCTGCCATCTTTGATCCCTTTATACCAGACTTAATCTTTGCCATGAAGAAAAACAGGTTGCTGCTTCCTGAGTCAACCCAACCATTTAAGAAGATTATCTCTGACTGGTCCAGTTCGTTAACCCCACACAGACACGCTGCTCGTAATCCGCCCGGCAACAGACAGGTGGAGGGATTGGAGGCCGAGGTGTGTGTGTGTGTGTGTGAGAGAGAGAGAGAGAGAGAGAGAGAGAGAGAGAGAGAGAGAGAGAGAGAGATTTGGGTTTGGTTGAGGACTACACTAATTACACACTGTATCTTAAATCTTCAAGACATTTAATCTACTGTAGTCCTATCTAGTATATCCTATTCTTTGCTGTTTTAATGACCCAGAATCCCCTCAAAGATCAATAAAGTTAATATTTTCTTATCTCTAACCTTAACCCATTCACTGTCTCCATGCTGTATTTTTATCCAGGTCAGGGTTGTGGTGGAATCAGGGCAAACAGAGCAGCAACGTCTTCGAGCTCCTCCAAGGCATGCTGGGAGATGTAGTCCCCTCCAGCTCCTCCTCCCAGGCATGCTGGGATATAGAAGCTCCTCAACTGGCTCGGCTGAAACCTCATCTGACCACGGCCGAGGGTCCGGATGAAGATCGATCAGTAAATGGAGAGTTTTTCATTGATCTCTCTCTTCTCCGCCTCGGTCTGATGCAACGCCACATTACTGCAGCATGTCTCTATTGCTTTTACACTCACAGGTGAATAATATCCCAAGATCCCTGAACTTCTCTTCTTGGTGCAGGTTGAGGCAGAGAGACACACACACACACACACACACACACAAATGGCACCACTGCCATAATACCCCTCCCTGGTCCCTGCTGACCTTTCCAGAAGCTTCTCAGTGTTTCCAGCAGCTCTTCCAGTGTGACTGGTGGCAGAAAACACGTCCTAACACGCCGGCTCCAACACACGCCTTATTTTTATTGTTCAGGTGAAGGAAAAATGTTTAGAGGCGTTAATGCAGAACAAGGTCTGTGCATGAAAACCAACGAGGGTGAAAACCTTCTTCTTCTATCATCAGGCCTGACTGGTCCAAACAAATCCGGGGACTGGTTCCAGTAGCCGGCCCAGCTGTGTTAAGTGAGGAGCGGGAGCTTTATACTCTGAACTGAATCAGCAGTGAGAGCAAATACTTACAATAAAATAAGAAGAAAGTTAAGTGAGGTGAGCTGGCAGAACAGCATCCTTCCACATGGTCGGGATTTGCCACAGAGGAAAATACAGAACATTTAGACGATCACTAGAAAGAATTTGAAAGTTAAATTAGTTCACTTTGATAACTTACCTCTCACTATCTGTTAACTGTGTTTTGTTTTGTTTTTTAATATTTACTTGCTTCGTTTTGACGGTGATGGATTGACTTAATTTGTTGTTGTTGCATTCTTGGTTGCTTTGCCTAAATCATCCTTCAAAATAATTTGCACCGTCCTAAAGTTGTAAACCCCACTGATTTGACACTTCCAGTGAATCAAAAGAAATACCAATAATTATTTGCGAATATTATTTTCCCCAGTTCTGATGCTGGATTTTACTGCTTTGAAATGTCAGAGTGTCAACATGGAATAAAAAGAAAATTCTGTTACTTCTGTGAGAATATATGTAAAATATTACTGTAATTTGCTAGCAAATATGAGTGCTGTATAATGCAGAGGCTGTATTTTTCACCAACTGTATTTTTCTCATCACAGAAACATCACACACACTGTGTGAGCCTCAATATCACAGCAACATCAACATTTTTTTTTTCATATCTGCCATATTGCACCAACCCAACAAATTAATTTTTCTAGATTTCAGCTTTGCAAATTTGTGAGTGAGTGAATTAGTGACAGAAAATATTTGATGATTGTTCATAATATGCTTATCTACCTTTTTTTTTACCAATATTTCTACATTCCAAGGGATTCTCTACATTGTTGTCGTGGGTGCCAGACACCCACAGCACCCATTGATATTCCACCCAAGCCTTCAGCGTGTTCATGTGGGCCTTCCTGAAACTAACCAGCTACCATCTGGCCTCACACACACACACACACACACACACACACACACACACACAGCGAGGACAGGGCTCAGAGACAATGGTCACATCGATGCGCGAGTTCGAGCCCCACGGCTGAACAAGATGACAACGAGCCGCTTTGTGTCCCGGCCTCGCTCGCTGGAGCGGGCTAAGCCCATCGCTTCCACCCTGCTGCTCCACAACAATCACACACACATTCAGCTCAATCTGTGTTTAGACAGCGGCACGCCGTGCGGTGTGTTGTCTCCATACTCTTAAAACTTGTATGTGGAACGGCACAATGCCTGTGACATTAAAGTTAAGCCTGTCAGCTTTAATTTGAGGGAATTTCAGTTAGATAACTACAGCCCTTTTTATTTGACCGGTTCAGCGGTTCTCAACCTTTTTGGCTCATGAGCCCTTAAAACTAAGAATTATCAGAGGAGGCCTAGGGGCTGAAAACTGTTCAGTAGAGGTTAGACATAGACATGATAATAAATTTGTATAGCGGAAATACTATAGATCATCTCACAAACCCGCCAAAATTATCTTGCGACCGCCTGGAGGGTCCCAATCCCCAGGTTGAGAACCACTGGTCTAGTTCACAGTGACAGTCTTGAAGATGAAGATGACTGTCAGTCTTCTCTCTCAGTAAACTGACTGGAGGTCAGTTCTGCACTGAACTGATCCAGGAACAGATGGTGCTGAGCAGTCAGCAGTATGGCAGCATGGCTGTGTGTAGAGATCAAGACAAACACGCTCTGGCCTGGTGGAATATCATTTTGACACACACACACACACACACACACACACACACACACACACACAGATTCTGGCATACCGCACTTCCCACTCCTGCTGCCTCTCCAGTTTCCTGTCGTTCAGACTCTGCCGACCTCTCTCACCTCTCTCTGTTTCCAATACAGAATAAATAAATCTGTCCTACAGATCATCTGTGATAGTTAGCTGCTGTGCTACAATGAGTTTTAGTTCCATTCTGGACTATAGCGCTCATCACTTAAATACTTGTACATTAATCAGACATGTGTGGCTTGCTCAAAGAGTTTTCTACAACCCTGAAGCCTTTTGACATCTGGAGAGAGACATCAAACCAAACACATGCATAAAATATTACAGAACATAAGAACAACAGAATGTAAGAGGTGTCAAAATCTACCAATCATGACAAAACTTTGCAATGTGTTTTTCCATCATGATGGCCGAGTACAGCCACAGAGGTCCCAGACCGGATCTGACTCCAGGACCTCAGGGGTAAATGGAGAGATGAATTTAGAAAGAAATGACCGGGACTCCTGGTGTCTTCATTTATTCTTAAAATGCGACAGAAGCAAACAGGCGAACACGTTTCAGCCCTCAGACATCATCAGTGTCTGATTACACTGGGAGGAGGTGAGACATATAAGCTGTCTGTCAATCAATCAATCAATCAATCAATCAAGTATTCAAATACATCCTTGAGTACTTCACCCTAGAAAACTATTACATCATATACAACAAAAAAAAATCCTACATACATAATACATTTCATGATGAAAAAAGTACCATGTAAAAAAAATTCTGATGAGCCCCATGTAAAAAAAAAAAACATCTCTATAATATGAATATGACAATTTACCCAAATCTACATATCGACTAGCCTCAACTCACAGAGAATATCAACTTTCTTTTGAACCTCATTCAGTCTCCCTGAACACAACAGGGCAAAAATGATAGAATACCATAGAATATATCATATTTCCATATTCATACTCATATACATAGTAATATTCAGAGGTCTACCTGAACCTCCACTCTGGGACAGGGTGCAGGGTGCCCCAGGAGGGCCTGTTGATTGGTTAGTTAAGGTTACCTGCCTGTTGATTGATTAGTTAAGGTTACCTGCCTGTTGATTGGTTACTTAAGGTTACCTACCTGTTGATTGGTTAGTTAAGGTTACCTGCCTGTTGATTGGTTAGTTAAGGTTACCTGCCTGTTGATTGGTTGGTTAAGGTTACCTGCCTGTTGATTGGTTAGTTAAGGTTATCTGCCTGTTGATTGGTTGGTAATAATGAGTGTCACATTAGTATCAGGATCAAAAGCACAGATCAATGTAAATCTGAAATGATGCTGCATCCTCTGAATACATGACGAGTATCAGACAACATGTGGGAAACGGTTCTCTCTCTCTCTCTCTCTCTCTCTCTCTCTCTCTCTCTCTCTCTCTCTCTCACACACACACACACACACACACACACACACACACACACACGCAGGGCTACAGATGTGGACGGCCAGGCTTGCCTTTGTTCCTCTAGATGCAAAATAAATAAATGCTGATGTTAACATGGAAACATCCTCAGACAGCCCATAATATCCTCCCGTCACGCGCGCGCCTGGCTCTGCTCGCATCTCGGCCGCGCGGTGGGGGGAAGACGGTAATAATCCTCTTACCTGGGCACGCAGCTCGGGGAGGACCGGTCTATTTCCCAGGTTGCAAAAAGGTTCATCGGCACCGGGATGCGGCCGTCCGACCCGCCGGGATTCGCGCCCACGCCGGATCCCGCCGTGTCCGCCGGGCTCGGGAAAACGGCCCGGACTCCTCCTCTCTCCACAGCCGCCGCCATCGTCGCGTCTCCCGGCAGCAGCGTCGGTGAGATGCCGGCTGGTCCCCGGTCTCAGGCGCTGTCAGCCCGGAGCGGAGCGGGGCTGGGGCGGGGCGGGGCTGCGTGGAAACAGCGTGGACTGAACGGTGGTGATGTTAGCGCGAGGAACACTGGAGAGGCTTTACGCACATCCAAAATACACAATACACAAAAACAGCAATCACGTTAAGAAAAGATGAATGTCCGCTCACCTCTTCGTTTGATGTTACACTGGTCAGTTAATATGCCAGTAATATAATCTATAAACACAGACTACTGTTGATGGTTTATGATGGGAGGAGAGCCTGAACCTGACTGAATTTGTGAAATTAAATTCTGACAGGTGTGACTGACTGTCCGAAGAGAACCTGTTCTTAAATGTGTCAGTCTGAGGAAAAACGACCCTCATCAATACACATTTAAAGCAAAACAACATCAATGACACTTTAATCTTTATGATCACCCACTGCTGCCAATTCAAACCTCTACTGCCATCTGGTGGTTGAACTGCTGCAGTACAGGTTTTGAAGGCCAGGTGGGGGTTTTATGGTCTATGGCTGGACCAGGAGACCATGGAGATCTCAGAATGGGTTCTCCTGATATGTTCTGTATCATCAGGCTCAACGGGCCCGGGTCTTGCATTTATTATTATGAACCCTGACTCCTCAATGTCATGAAGCTGTATTCAGACGGTAGGGTTATGGTAACGGGTGACAGTAATAGTTTCTGTACTTCAGTGTCTGCTGGGTGGGTTTCTCTCTGTCTTCTTCTTCCTTTTCACAACATCCTTCACATGTAAACTGCCTCCTGCTTGTGGATTTAACTGTAATCTGGAACAAGCTCTCCCATTCTGTAATACATTGATATACAGTATATTCAAATAAATACGTGGATATATGCACAAATATTTCTAAAAAATACATACAATCATAGGCTATTATCCACATATATGGACATATTTCAAAATATATTACAAAACTGTATTTAGATAGTTGATTTTTGGCTGTTTCCTCATTTTAACACTATATATGGGTTATAAACACTATATTCTCTACTATATACTCTACTTTCTTACTATATTTTACACATATGTGGAAAACCCTTTAGAATAATAAATGTTTATTAACAAGCTATGAGTGAAGGATGAATTAAATGATAAAAAGTTACTTGTATTATAAATATTTTTAACTGAGTAATACATCATTAGTTAAAATTGACATCATGGATTCATAAGTGCAGAATAGTATTGCTGTATTGCTGTAAATTAAATTGTATTGCTGTAAATTAGTACTCAGATTTGAGATATTCTCTAAAGTGCAGCAGCTGTTCTCCATCAGACCGGTCATTAGTATTCACCTCCTGCATTCCTGTCAGTGCAGAGTCAGCTGCATACTTTACACCAGATGGTGTAATAATTATGTGACACAAACCGAGACTAAAACCTCCCTCCTTGTGAAAAAACACTGGAAAGCAGCTCATCAATTCGTGGATCAACTAATAAAAACAAATCAACATGACTAGATATTTGCTGATTGAACTTATTGTATTAAGTTGAGTTTTATTACAGTAGAGCAGCTAATGAGCTTTGACCTAACTGTTCCCTACTATTCCAGTCAACTTACAATTTGAATTTTATATTTTTAAGTTGCAATGATGTAATATTTGTTGCTCAGCATGGTTTCAAATCAAGCTGTCAGGTGACACATGTAATGTTAGTAATTGTGTCTTAATCATGTGCTGTTGGTCATAACCTACGCCATTTCCCAGATAATTAGTCCTATAGTCTAAATTGATTAATTGATCTAGTTGTCTTTTGCTGCTTGGATATGGATTATTTTGGCCAAACTCTCTGCCAAAATCCCTATTTGTAATCACATGTTGCATGTAAATTATGTTCTGCCTGTAATGTTTTCATTTGTGCATGCATTTTTTTTTTACACTTTTACAAAAGTTGATATGCAACTGTAAGCCTTTTTTATGGATTCACAAATGTGAATCTAATTATACAAAACTTGTATTTTACAGATTCACATTTGGATTTATTTGTTCAAATCTTTTATACACATTAGCTAATGTTCATATACAACTACAAGTTGCAAAACATTTGTGAAACTCATTTAATGGGGTTGTATTTATTTGTACAAAACCTTTACACACATTCACAAGTGTTGAAACATTTGTGAACGTCGCTGTACAGAAAATATTTTGCATCCATTTGAGCCCGTACAAAACCGCCCGACATGTTTTATGTGCAAACAAGCTGGCGGCCAGTGGCTCCAGAGGATAATGATGATGATGATGATGATGATGATGATGCTAAGACAGGGAGCAGGAGAGAGAGAGACGGGACAGAGCTGAAGGATATGACATGTATTGCAATACGTTATTAATGTTTTGTGGCCTATGTGTAAATTATTGCGTTTTTAAGTGCTAAATCGTTGCCCACATAAGTGATATGCAACAGTGCATTGACTTTGCAGTGTCATCAATTTTGTACTGACTTTGTACTCTGTACGAATCTCATTTGTTGCTATTGTTTTTGTTACTGAGCAGAGTCTGTCAGTCGGTTTTATTAGTTATTGATGAGGCAGAGCCAGCTAGACAGCTGCAGCTGGGACCAGCGGCACTGGAAACGCATTAGAAGGATGCAAACTACATATTTTAATACCACTTCTACTGCCATTACTACTAGTACCACCAACAGTACAGTGATTTTAATTATTATTGAATAAATTCAAAACGCAGAAAAAGAAAAAATACAATAATGTAAGTATTCCCTGCTGTTCTGCAGTGTACCAACTGGCCTACATTTGAAAAGGCCAAAACAAGAGGTTGGACACCCTTAGTTTGTCAAAATATCGCTGAACTACCCCGGAGGACTCCTGTCTAATACTAAGTAGGGGAGAAGGCAGTAAGTTGCACCTTTGGCTAAGATGAACCGCCCTTTGTTTCTAGGCAACCATACACAAAATGAATAATGTGATCATAGATTTAGGAAGAGCAATTCAGTTCGCTGAATCTGTGATAGAGGATGAAGTGGTGAGAGGTCAAGTATTGTGATTTTTGCTTTCAGGCGATTTCATCATGGTATAATCGTACATCAAGATACAATAATCTAATAATTGCAATAATTGTATCTAAATGGAAGTAGATATGTTGAGGCTTTATTAGTTTAAGGCTTTGTACGGTACAATATGAGGTCATAATAGGTATTACTGTGGCCCTGACTTCCTGTGTGAAAACAGTGGCTGTGGGGTAAAATGTAATAGTTATGCACACATTGAATAGGTGGATAAAGAGAGTAAAGTCTGCACAGTAGGAACTCCATTTATACACCTTTATTAGATTTTGATCCTTCATGGATCTTCGTCAGGTCTTTCTGAATGGAGATCCAGGTGTGCGGGCTCTACTCTCTTTATCTACTGTGGGGTAAAATGTGCCACTAGCCCAGGGGCAAGTTGAGCCAATGGCTTAGCTTACCCCAATCTAATTTAAATTCTATTAAAATGCAGTTAAAGGGAAAAGTCCACCCTCAGACACTCTCAAACTATATATATGAGCAATATGTGATGTTTAATGCATTCCAGGAGTTATTTTGTGATGAAGTGTTGTAATTTACCTTTTTGTTTTATCCACTTTCCCTCAACCTGCCTGGTCTACTTCTACATTTCCCAGAATGCCTTTCGACAACCCCCCGGTCAACTCGCCTGGACTTATTGTATCTAGCCACTGGTTTTACGTGTAGGTGGAGAGAGAGCGATAATGATAGCGATAGCATAAGTAATGGCAAGGGAGCGAGAGTCATGCCCCATACTCAGAACGCAACCTGTCTCTCTGCTGCAGTGCATTCTGGTCTCTCTCCTGCTCCTGCAGTGCATTCTGGTCTCTCTCCTGCTCCTGCAGTGCATTCTGGTCTCTCTCCTGCTCCTGTGGTGGAGAAATTGGTCTCTCTCCTCTTCTCCGATGGATTTCTCCCTGTATGATTGTTGAACGTCTCTTGGTGCAAAATGGCGGCTCTAGAAGGAAGCCCTCAATTTGCCCCATCCATATGCAATTTACCCTGGAGGAAGGAAACTTTTTTAATGCGTCATACTTCTAAAACTGTATTAGCTATACAGAAAATGTTTGAATTTCCATAATTGTCCACCAACCTTAAGTTAACAACACAAAATGTAAAAAGTGGCTCATTTAACCCCATTCTCCCCTTATACTAATACTATTAATACATTAGTTATCAAACTGCAATGAAAGAATAGTTCAGTTCAATCTGACATAATTTGAGCACATTGAGTGCACATACAACAAATTTTACACTTGCTTTTTCATTTGAGTATTCAAAGTTTGAGATGATTTAGCTGGGAGAAACATATGATGGTATCCCTCCCAAAAAAAGATAAAAGAAAAGAAAAACAAACAGCATGAAAACTCCTGCGCTAAAAATGTGTCCTACTCCGGCCCTGGTTGTCATTATTATTTTCACAAAACAAAATAAACCAGCCCAAAACACCAATAAATAAAACATCCATAACACATTTATTTGTTCATCATGTTGTATAAAAATAGTAATATATCATCAAATTCCCCCTGTCTTGTCCCTTCCTTGTTCTCGTTCGTTGTCACTGTCACATTCCAGCTCTTCTGGTATGGTGGTGAAGTCCTGGATCACGACTTGAGGCGGCGAGGGCAGAGGCAGGGGGATCGCCGCCGGCGCCGCCCGGACATCAGCAACGGAGTTCTTTTGCGTCTCGACCCCGTGACCCGGAGAAGGAGCCTCGTGAAGCTTCCTGTACTGCGCCAGACTGCAACTTTTCACCACTATGGCTATCACGTTCTTCCCCATCATAATCCCGGAGACACGGCTGTCGCTGTAAAACAGCATGTTTCCCCCCCGAATACAGAGAGTGATGATGTTGATGGTGGCGAGACTAAGGATGGGGTAGAGCATCATTTTGTGCGGGACGATGTTCACCCCCTGCATGCTGATCTCGCTCAGCGACACGCACGGCAGCACCAGGAGGAGGATGTAGCAGTAGAAGAACATCAGTCCTTCCACCCACAGCGGGAGTCCTTTCCTCTGAAGCTCCCACAAGTTGGCCTGCACATCCAGAACATCCAGCAGGTCCACCACCACCCAGAAGAGACGACTCCTTATCTCCTCTCTCTTCTTATACGGCCGCACGTACTCCATATGATCTATCGCCGCCAGCGTTACGAACACAACGGGCATGCAGACAGACAGCAGTAAGGTGAGAGCTCTCCTCGCCACACCTGCGTCCGTCGCCTCCGCGTCCTCATCCGCATCCTGAGCCTTGTAGTTCTGATAAACAAAGTAGACCTTGATCTCCAGGATGAAGATGTAGAAGAACCAGAGGATCATGGCGTAGCCTCTCTTGGCCGTGCGAACCTCCGTCCCGACCCAGACGGCGACGTAGCGCAGCACGATGAGGAAACACGCGTCGCCCGCCAGTACCGTAACGCACACGCCGATCTTCCTGGGCCCCTGGTTCTGCTCCACCAGGTAGGCATCCATCAGCGCCAGGCTGCCCACGATCAGGACGGCCGACAGGCAGACATGGGGCTTGTTGGCAGGTTGTGGGGGAACCATGCTGGGATCTACGAGACAAACTACAGGCAGGGAACAGAAGTCAACAGCTGGAGGTGCTTTAGCTCTAAAAACAGGAGAGGGAAAAAACAGGAATGTCCCTTTGTGTGTTCCCCTTCCTGAGTGTGAGCCTTCAGTTCCCTCTCAGGCAGGAAAGTCATTAAATGTGTAGAAGGATAATGAGCTGATCCAATAATCCAACCTCTAATTGGTTCCCTTGGATGTGGTGGCAGTTCTCGTCCTGTGAGGTTAGTAATTGTCCAAACTCAGGTACAATAGAATAGAGATAACAATGCAATATAATCTCATACTCTCCATTCATGAGGCATAAAAGTATACGTGCCAAAACTAGAGGAATGTATACAGTGTATTTAGTTCTAGTTTTAGTATTCAGCCCAGACAAGGCTTTGTGTATATATCAGTTATTTATTTTAGTTCTGAGCACATGTTATATTTTAGATATGAGATGACTGACTGAGGTCCTGCAATATATTTCCCATTCAAAATGTCTTGTGAGCTTAAATGAAAAAGAAATGGGCCCTGTGAAGCACTTACAATCTCCTCTCCAGTCATAATCAATCATAGTAATTGAAAGCATTAAATTTCCACTGTGATGCCAGTAGGAATGTTTTAGACTCTGGCATTTCTTCCAGTCTTAATGAAGAAAAATAATGAGGGGAATCTATCAAAAGGGAGCTTCATATTATTTTTGATTTGATGATTTCAGCTTCTCTTTTTCAGTTGACAAAAAGCAGTTACAGTTTCATTTTTGTCATTGCTTTGACCTACAAAAAAAATCTGCCGTTCCTGTCGATGTGTCTGGAGAGGAAATAGAGCCGGGGTGCGCAACGAGAGAGAAAAGTTTCTCTTTTAAAGTTCAGTCCCTGGAAATCCGCTGCTCATCCTTTGCTGGCATTTACTTCAAAAGAATCCAGAAGATCCTGACAACCAAACTGATGAATCAAAGCGGAAAGGACGAGGGGAAGTGGACTCGCTATCGACCCACTTGACAAACGCTGTCTCCGTCTGCGGTTCATTTCAGCGCTGCAAAGTCCTAAGTGCCATCATCACCTCCTGCTTGTGTTCCCTCCGCAGCGAACAGGAGGCGGGAGCGTCATCAATCCCAAACTCCTCCCGTCCCGGTCTTTACTCCGGAGAGCCGTCCTCGTCCGCTCGCTTCAGCTGCAGGCGGTGCTTTCTCAAACTGCCTCTGCAAGAATCCTTCATCCTGCTCTCTCGCCTCGTCTCTCCTCCCCTCTGTGCTTGTGTGTGTTCAGCCGTTTGATACCGAGCGGGCACGCTCAGCAACACACAGCTGCAGAGAGAGAGAGAGAGAGAGAGAGAGAGAGAGAGAGAAAAGATAAGAGAGAGGAGGACAGAGGAAAGGAAAGCTCTGCTCATGCATGCTCCACCTCTTTCCATCAAGTTTTTCATGTTTTTTTTCTCAGCCTTGCCAGGTTGGCCCTCAGAAAGCAACCAACCCATTATAGCCAAGTCCCTTTCAATGGCACTCACACACACACACACACACACACACACACACTTCCTCATATAGCATCTAATACTAGCAGTGATCGAGTTTGAAACTGGATTCTCCCACAAGCCCCGGGAAACGTCACTGTTTATTTTTCTGCCTCCTACTTCGCTGAGTAAATTCGATTCGAATGAATATACAAACTCTGGGTAAATGAAAAAAGACAAAGATAAAAATTGATGAAAAATTTGAATCAAGACTTAATTCTGTTTTGAAAGCAGTGTGCTCATTACACCAGATGGAGTCGATGAAGCCTTTACAACTTCTCAGCTGGAACGTTCTGCTTGTTTTTTTTGTCTGCAGCTTCGCTTCACAGCAAACACGACAAACACACGACAAACACACGACAAACACACGACAAACACACGACAAACACACGAGTGTTTTGATGATTTTCATGTTGATTCGTTGTCATCTGCAGCAACTTCCTTGTTCCTGCAACACGTGACCACCAGTGCCGAGCCAGGTCTGACTGGTTTGAATGACGACGACAGCCCATAGTGTTGCCGCCCTTTTCTATCTGACTTTAGGGTTTAAATTTCTCCAGACTTCTGTTGTTTTACATGGAGATGTGTCTATGTGAGTTTAGGGTTAGGATGAACTCAGTCTTTGGGCCAGTAAGACGAGCTGGTTAGGTTAGACTGCTGGCTCAGGCCTTGAGCCTCATACATACAGCTCTGAACCTGGTCAGATCATTTGCTGTGCATTACATTACATTATTGGCTTCCATCCACCATCCTCTCTCTCTCCTCCCCCTCCTCTCTCTCCTCCCCATCCTCTCTCTCCTCCCCATCCTCTCTCTCCTCCCCATCCTCTCTCTCCTCCCCATCCTCTCTCTCCTCCCCATCCCCTCTCCTCCCCCTCCTCTCTCCTCCCCCTCCTCTCTCTTCCCCATCCTCTCTCTTCCCCCTCCTCTCTCTCCTCCCCATCCTCTCTCTCCTCCCCCTCCTCTCTCCTCCCCATCCTCTCTCCTCCCCATCCTCTCTCTCCTCCCCCTCCTCTCTTCTCCCCATCCTCTCTCTCCTCCCCCTCCTCTCTTCTCCCCATCCTCTCTCCTCCCCATCCTCTCTCTCCTCCCCCTCCTCTCTCTTCCCCATCCTCTCTCTCCTCCCCCTCCTCTCTTCTCCCCATCCTCTCTCCTCCCCATCCTCTCTCTCCTCCCCCTCCTCTCTCTTCCCCATCCTCTCTCTCCTCCCCCTCCTCTCTTCTCCCCATCCTCTCTCCTCCCCATCCTCTCTCTCCTCCCCCTCCTCTCTCTTCCCCATCCTCTCTCTCCTCCCCATCCTCTCTCTCCTCCCCATCCTCTCTCTCCTCCCCCTCCTCTCTCCTCCCCATCCTCTCTCTCCTCCCCATCCTCTCTCTCCTCCCCATCCCCCTCTCTCCTCCCCATCCTCTCTCTCCTCCCCCTCCTCTCTCCTCCCCATCCTCTCTCTCCTCCCCATCCTCTCTCTCTCCTCCCCATCCTCTCTCTCCTCCCCATCCCCTCTCTCTCCTCCCCCTCCTCTCTCCTCCCCATCCTCTCTCTCCTCCCCCTCCTCTCTCCTCCCCCTCCTCTCTCCTCCCCATCCTCTCTCTCCTCCCCATCCTCTCTCTCTCCTCCCCATCCTCTCTCTCCTCCCCATCCCCTCTCTCTCCTCCCCCTCCTCTCTCCTCCCCATCCTCTCTCTCCTCCCCCTCCTCTCTCCTCCCCCTCCTCTCTCCTCCCCATCCTCTCTCTCCTCCCCATCCTCTCTCTCTCCTCCCCATCCTCTCTCTCTCCTCCCCATCCTCTCTCTCTTCTCCCCCTCCTCTCTCTCCTCCCCATCCTCTCTCTTCTCCCCCTCCTCTCTCTCTTCTCCCCCTCCTCTCTCTCCTCCCCCTCCCCTCTCTCTCCTCCCCCTCCTCTCTCTCCTCCCCATCCTCTCACCCCCACCCATCCTCTGGAGCCCAAACGGGACGGCTCAGAGACGCATCAATTCCTCTGATGCCAGCTGAGTGCACAGCAGGGAGAGTTGGAGGATGCAGCCCAGGATACAAATTATATTACATGTATATTTACATTACATTTACACAGCGTTTTAGGGAATGGCCTGAACACTGAGAAAAAAAAATAATTTCTGATATCTGTTGTAGTTCCACTCTGCCTGGAAGAGGCAAAAAGCAAAATTCATGCAAAATAATGAGTGTCAAATTAAAACTCCATTGTTAGGAAATTGGTGTTAATTTATTTTTTATTTCACCTCAATTTATTTAATCACAAGGTTAAATCAATATGCTTATTATTGTTTTTATTACAAATTATTTCAGGTTATTGTTTTATTAAATGAATAGACGAAATTTGAACAAAGAGACCAGCAGCATTAGCCAGTGAAGATCAGATTAGGGTTTCCTGACGAAGGGCAAGTGACATGAAATTAAACATATTTGAGAAGCTAAACACCAAATTTAAAATAGAGATATAGATATTTACACCTTTAAATACAATCTGTTATGAACTTTGCGATGCCCTCCGGCTCCACCGGAGAGCTTGAGCGCCTCGACCAGCGAGCAGCAGGCTGCCAGGAGAAGAGGGCCTGCACTGCCTATGCAACTTGACCTTTATTCTTTTTATCCATTTTAATTATTTATTTATTCTCTCTTCTTATACACTTTATTATCTCTTTTTAGTTGTTTTTTTGTATTTTTTATATTATATTCTGTATTTCTTATCAAATATCATATACCTTGTGTAAAGCACTTTGAATTGCCTTTGTGTTCAAAATGTGCTAAATGAACTTCCTTTCCCTTGCCTGCCAGAAGGAGCAGGCAGGGCACCCTGGTTCTGCATCTCCAGACTCAAACCCAGGCGACATCTCAGGCCGACAGGACGACCGCACCACCTGTTCATCACCTTCCCCTCATCCTCGCCACGGCCTGAACCTCTTACCTGTCCCGCACCGAGGCACCGGACCTCCCCGGCTCCCTACTCACTCTTACCTGCCCCCGCACCGAGGCACCGGACCCCCCCGGCTCCCTACTCACTCTTACCTGCCCCGCACCGAGGCACCGGACCTCCCTGGCGCCCTACTCACTCTTACCTGTCCCGCACCAAGGCACCGGACCCCCCCCCAGCTCCCTACTCACTCTTACCTGCCCCGCACCAAGGCACCGGACCCCCCCGGCTCCCTACTCACTCTTACCTGTCCCGCACCAAGGCACCGGACCCCCCCGGCTCCCTATTCACTCTTACCTGTCCCGCACCAAGGCACCGGACCCCCCCGGACCCCCCCGGCTCCCTACTCACTCTTACCTGTCCCGCACCAAGGCACCGGACCCCCCCAGCTCCCTACTCACTCTTACCTGCCCCGCACCGAGGCACCGGACCCCCCCGGACCCCCCCGGACCCCCCCGGCTCCCTACTCACTCTTACCTGTCCCGCACCGAGGCACCGGACCCCCCCGGCTCCCTACTCACTCTCACCTGTCCCGCACCGAGGCACCGGACCCCCCCGGCTCCCTACTCACTCTCACCTGTCCCGCACCGAGGCACCGGACCCCCCCGGCTCCCTACTCACTCTCACCTGTCCCGCACCGAGGCACCGGACCCCCCCGGCTCCCTACTCACTCTCACCTGTCCCGCACCGAGGCACCGGACCCCCCCGGCTCCCTACTCACTCTCACCTGTCCCGCACCGAGGCACCGGACCCCCCCGGCTCCCTACTCACTCTCACCTGTCCCGCACCGAGGCACCGGACCCCCCCGGCTCCCTACTCACTCTCACCTGTCCCGCACCGAGGCACCGGACCCCCCCGGCTCCCTACTCACTCTTACCTGTCCCGCACCGAGGCACCGGACCCCTCCGGCTCCCTACTCACTCTCACCTGTCCCGCACCGAGGCACCGGACCCCCCCGGCTCCCTACTCACTCTCACCTGTCCCGCACCGAGGCACCGGACCCCCCCGGCTCCCTACTCACTCTCACCTGTCCCGCACCGAGGCACCGGACCCCTCCGGCTCCCTACTCACTCTCACCTGTCCCGCACCGAGGCACCGGACCCCCCCGGCTCCCTACTCACTCTCACCTGTCCCGCACCGAGGCACCGGACCCCCCCGGCTCCCTACTCACTCTCACCTGTCCCGCACCGAGGCACCGGACCCCCCCGGCTCCCTACTCACTCCTCCACACTCCGCCAGCCTGCTTAAGGACTTTTGTGTTTCTTATTAAATAATTAGGCAAAAAAAGTCAGACTTGTTTTTTATATATTGGCAGAATCTACTTTGTCAAAGTCCTGTCTCCCACCTTTTTTTTTTTGCCAATTTACGATTATTGGTAAACGTATTATTTTCTTCGTTCCATTGGAATAAGTTTCCTGATGTCACTGTTACACTTGTTCAACCTGAAAGGGTTAATAAACATAAAGAAAGAGATTCACCTAACCACAATTCAGCAACATGACTTTTTTCTATATTGTCAGAATCTGCTTTGTTCGCGTTTATGTGCTAGAAGTGATTTTCAGACTGTTCCTCCAGACAATGGCAGTAAATGGAGAGAGAAAAAAAAAAAACACAATTCTCCAGTCTGCTCTACCGGAGCAACAGATCACAGAATCACTGATTTTGGGGTTTTATCATGGAGGAAGAGACACAACCCAAGATACTGCCAACATCACTTTACAGTTTTTTACAATTGCTAGCAACCTTTTATCAGTTCTGTAGTCACATTTTCATAACTCTTAACACAGTTAGCACAACATCGGTCTGTTGCGGGCCGTACCATTAACACATTTCTTGTTCCTTTGACACAAAATGCATTCAGTGAACACATTTTAAAAACTCTTGAATTTCTTTTACACACAAGCTCAACCAAGACCAAAACTATGGATTTTTACTGCCAAATTTACAAATGCTTGCACACTGTATGTCAGAACAGATAACCTCATGTTCTAAACCTAATTTATAGGCTACAGTTGAAGTGAACAGCAGTTCATATTGTATACTGAAACACAAATATATGTCCTATATTTTTTTTATTGCTATTACGTAAAAAACAGCTGATTGAAGTTATGCAAATAGACCAATCACAGCTGAACACTGCCAGGGGTGGATAAGGCACGTCAAAAGATACTTCCCATGGTGCATAGCCAGAGAAAATATAAGGAGTGATGTGGACGAGAACATGTGGCCAAATGCAGAAGACCGGGTAGATTAGAAAAGGACTGTGTATTTTTCTTTTTTTTTCTTCTGTGCCTTTTTCTGTTTGTATATTTTATTTTTACACAACTGTAACCAGCAGCTATATTGCAGATTTTTGTTGATCTCTTGCAGTAATTTCCTATTGCAAATACTGTAAAGCCTTTACTGCAGCAATTCTGTCACTTACTGTATTCCTTTTTCATATACTGTACATTCTATAAAGTAAAGATGTGTCATTCACTTTTGATATAGAATGTTTGCAAAAAACAAGATAAAAATGCATACATTTACTACACTCAACAAAAGAAAAATGTAGAGTGACTTCAAAAGAAACTGCAGTGCGAAAAACAATTGACTATCAATATACTGTCTATTGTATAAGGGTAGAACTGACATATGTAAAGTGATGCATTGTCTGTAATACCATCTGCTGTTAGTATTTTGTATGTCATTGTGCTGTGATTGACTAAATGTTCCTGTTGGAAGAAAACATGTGCTAGTGTTTTGAAAGAATTATTTGATTTTGAGACATGTTTGCAGTGTTTTGGTAGAGTTAGTGTATTTTGACAAAGTATTCTTGCATTTTGAAAATTAGTGTTGGTGTTTAGTTTACAATATGTGATTTTGAGCATAAAATTAACTGTTTTGCCAACTGTGTGTTGTAGGTGAGTTGGTGTGTGAAGAGTTTAGAAAAAGTATTATAAGTATTGAAAAACGCTTGCTAGCGATCGTAAAAAACTGTAATATGAGACAGTGTTATAGCAGTACCTTTGTCACATGTCACCGCTCAGCCTTTCCTGTCTCACTCTACTTTGTACTGTCTAATAAAGGCAAAAATGCTCAAAAAGTAATCTTAAAAAAACATATATACATGAGTTGTCCTAACAGAGACTCCCTCCAGTCGGCTGTGGCCTGATGGGAACGCTCACCTGGATCTCCTATAAAAACACCCCCAGGCCGTCAGATTGGTGGAAATAGGTTGTGAGCTTGTACTGTATTTAGGTCTGGCCTATTTCTCCTTTAGCGTGAAATATTAGCCTGCTGGCAGGAAGGCTGTTACTGCTGACCCTTTTTCCGACCCCCCAGATAAAAGCACAGCTATCCAGCTGGTGTGAGACCAGACTCCCACCATGTGAGTGCATGATGGGTAATGAGCTCTCTCTTGATCAGTGAGAAAAAGCAAGATTGGACAGCTATGAGATAGGGATACTCTTGTTCTACATAGAAAATGTATGTATCAAGGAGACTTTGCATGTGTCTGCCTTGCCCTCCACAGTTATAGTCTTTTTCAGGGATGCTTCAGTGTTATGAGGCACAAAAGCTCTCATATTGAAAGCTGGTGGCTATTTTTACAGCAGTTTCTGGAGGGCTATGATTTTAGGATATGGGGGTTATTTTTGCAAATCAGTGGTTTACATGGACAATGTGTTGTGGACAGAGAGAAACTCTTGGTCGAAATATAGTTACAAATAATTCAGAGCATTGTGATTCCGGTTAAAAGAAAATAACTTCACAATATCTATCTGACGTCTGTCTGCTAAACCACACATCTACTTCACTGTGGAAGCTGCCAGTCATCTGTCAGCACTCTGAATAACCCGCAGCATCTGCTCGGCTCTAACTCTTAACCAGGCGTCACAAGGGAGAGATTCCCGCCACGCAAGGCAATCAGCCAGCCATTAGTGCAGTCAGGATTCCCTTGTTAGTTCAGTGAATATACAGGATCTACGAGCATCGTTAGTTAAATGTTGTACTCAGCTTGTTCTATTTGAGTTCTCGAGCCTGTTAATGTTATGCTGTAACTTTATTCACAAACAAATGAAGTGATGGCTGAAGTAAGCATGCAGATTGTGTGTTCATTTCTCTGCTTTTTCATCACAAAGACAAGAACCAGTGAAACTTTATTTTGTGTGCAACCATCTTGGGGGAAATGCATAATTTACATAGTTTGGGGATTCTGGATTCCTTCTGATGACTTGGATTGACAGCTACAGTTATGTCCAATCGAGGAGCAACAACAATGTGACTGGGGCCATCTACCGGCAAATATCAAAGAATCAGGGATCCACCGATACAGTCGCACACCAAAGTGGATTACTAAACTAGAAACAATTGTGTTTGTGATATGAAACTTCAACAAATCACTGTATGATGGTTAATTTTATACATTTTAGTAATTTCGGGGCATTTAAATCTCCATATACCCACTGTATGAATTAGTTTCTTGGCATATCCCTCTGAGACACACATATGTACACATTTCACCAGAGAGGTCAGGAGCAGACAGACTAATTTAGACTAATTTAATCAAAGTGTGACTGCAAGACAGGTCAAATTAGGTTAATACTAGCTGTGATTTGTCTCAGAATAGCAGCAGTGGTAGCTGCAGTGAAGTGAATGTTCTGATCTTAATGACCCAACTTTTATGTAGGCTAAGTTTTTATGGGAAGAACACATTAAAAAGTTATGAGAAGATGCTCCGGAAATGCATATGGATGAATCAAATTAGCCCAATTACTCTGTGCCTCTGATATTCTCTGGAGCATGACCATTTCTGAATCTGGCTCCAGATGTTCTTAAAAAGCGTAGCCTTTTTCGCCTGCTCTCCTTTCCTACTTGGCTATTGCTGAAGCTTGGGAAGTGCCAGCAGTGATGTGGGAAAAACTGGCCTCAGATCAGAGTTTAAACAGTTTGTAGTCATGCACTCACTGTACATTGACTGAGACTGGCACTGAACATCTGAGGTTTAACAGGTAAAAAATTAGCTCTGTAGGCTGTGGGGCAATGTCGTGTCAGGCTTTTCTCTCTGTCACATGACCTTTGCCTTTCATCTCCTTCTGTCTTTCTCCCATCTGGATAGCATTCGGTGAAGCAGACATGCCAAAAAATAATCTTTAAGAAAGCTATGCACAATCTGGAACCTGGAGAGATAGTAGGATTGCGATGCATTGTAGAGATTGTAGTTTTGGGCAAGTAAATGTGTTCATTTAGCAAGTCAATATGCAGAATAATGACGATAATTAATACAAAAAAAGAGCCGCTGCAGTTCCTCTCCAAAAAGACACAAATATGGGACAGACTGTTTGGAGCTTTTTGTGGAAGGATGCTAATTTGAATCCTCACTGTTGTCAGTTAGTCAAATCCACTGCACGTACACACACACACACATATACATACAAACATACATACAGATCCACACACTATGCATCCTGGATGTGGGTATTCAACTTTAAGGTGCTAAACTGCCTCTGGCAGCCACAGTCGGCTTCCTGTCCTTAGATCAAAACATATATTTCTCTTCTGGAGATTCTCCTGCTTGTCAAATGATGGGAGGTTTGTTCTCATGTCTGGGCTTCCACTGCCCTACTTCTTCTCTTTAAGCTCAGTTCTTGTGGTAAACAATACAGACATCATGAAATTAGAGAAATGTTGTAAGTTTAATTAAGACAAATTTTGAGAGAATTAATGTGAAATCAAATGAACGTAATTAAGAGTGAATTAAGTCTTCATTACATTTAAGGGGAAAAATGCAGGAAGGAAATGTACTTCATTTAAGCAGCAAAACAACTATTCAGCGATTGGACTCTTGAATTAAACATCAGCATGCTATTTATATCCGTAAAGATTAACAGCTCTATTCACTTCTTGGGAGAAATCGAGCTCATTAAGACTACAGGGTGTAGTGCGTCTTCCAACAGCCTCAAGCCGATTCTTCCTGATGCAAGAAGTCCGCACTTCTGCGCTTACTTCAAAGCAAGCAAGAGGGAAAGGAGATCGCTATTAGCATAAATTAGCATACCTACAGATGCACTCCACTTTCCAGCAGCTGTTAGTTTAAATACTCCTCATTGAGATGGGAGGGCCTCATGAGAGGGCCTTTCCCATCAGATCCTTGATATAGCATGCCTGCATTCTTATCCGGCAGTTAATGCAAAATTATTAATCTTATGATTTTTAAGTAGAATCTTACAGACACTAGGCAGTTTACATAACACAGTGTATAACCTTTTTGTTTTGTTTTTTTAATTCAAAACTTGTGTCATCCAGTTAGCTTACCACCAGCATCAACTGGGCCTTTGTACTTTAATGCTGTAGTGGCACTATACCAATAATGCTCATACGTATTGCCGGCTCACTTGAGTGGTTACAAATTGTTTAAATGTTTCGCCGATCAGGATGTGAAAATACTCGTACGAGTACATAAGTACTCTACGATTGGTGTACCGGACTCTTGCTCTAATGCTTTTCGCAAAAGTAAGAAGCATTCTC